>NW_017135881.1:117001-212258 GCF_001652005.2 Ceratina calcarata | reverse complement strand
TGACTGTATAGCCAATACATCCTTAATTCCTCTAATACGTACTGTTGCCGTGAAAACGACGATCGAACCTGAGAATTACTGACATTCTGTATACTGCAACTCAGAATAGTATAATGCAAACAAATTTTATAGCACTTTTATTGCCAGCAGTAAAATGCACAGATTCCTTACGATTTGCCAGCTACAATCAGCATTATAAAACGTATCATGCGACACTTGATTAGCATCGCGCGTTCTCACCAGTCTACAGTGTTGAACTTTTTATAGTACAAGTTATGTACATATTTTGAATTAATTTCTGAATGTAAGGAGTGCGAAGACGAAAGACTTAAGCTAGCTTTATATCATTGAATCGTCCCTGGTTAATATATTATTTATATGCAGTTCCTTCTTATTCTGAACGTGATTCAAAGTAGTAGTTAATTAGTATTAGTTAGTAGTAGGTGCAGTGTTCATGGTTCAATAATTACATTAAATAGAGGAAAATCATAAATTGTTCTTACGACGAGGGAATGAAAATTCCTTATTAATATTCAACAGACGTACAGTCGTAATGTATTGCCATTGTTGCTTTGAATTATTCCCAGTATTTCTCACATATTGTTTGAAATCGGTTTTCCTAATGACACTTGAGAAGGCATTTTCTAATCACGATTTCTATCGGTGTACCATTAGTTGAAAGTTTAAAGACATTGAAAAGTAATTTCGTAAATCTAATCTCGAGATTATTTTTTAGATTGATTTTTAAAACGATACCAACGTTTTTCAAGCCGATTGTTCATTGAAATAATTACACGTTCGTTGCAAACGATAATGGAAATTAATTAATATAGTAATTGAAATGACGAAAATATGCGCACTATTGTAAATTAATAACTAGTCGTCGGTTATAATTTTTATCGATGATTGGATTAGTTAAGATACGGAGAAGTTATATGGGTATGTACGTATGTGAGATTGATGACGCAAACGATTCGAATGTTCGATCTTTCGTTTCCATCGACGTATTGACCTTGTTAAACTCATACTTTATCACTGTCTTCGTGATAGAAACATCGTTTACGTGATAACTGGCAAGATTGTACAGCATTTGGGTTAACGATAAATAATGAATTAGTATAGAACGATACGATATCTGTTCATCAAATCCGCGAGTATTTTAAAACACGACGTACATAGGACGTAGATATGCAGTATCTAAAATATCTGACTGGATGAGAATTATCATTACTTAATGGCTAAGGTGATTTCAATGTCCATATGCCGAAAAATGAGAAAAACACGATAACGTGTGGGATCATTAGGGATCGTAAGTGGCAGGAAAGTGAAAAAAAGTAATGAATGACAGCGTTAATGATTATTATATTATATTATTGGACGTATCCAACTATTCTTGACTAACAAATAATATTTATCGACGAACAACGAACTTCTATGAACTTACATCGTAATTTTGATTCTCAAGTATTTTGATTCTCGCTCGTTTGATTTTGTACCCTCGCTCGATCGCGTGCTTCTACGATCGCCAACAACCATTTCGAAATAAATGCCGAACATAGTTGTGTTAATGAATATCGATAAAATTCGCGAGCTATGCAATCCGCCGAAGGTTTTAAAAGATATTTATCTCGCTCGTGGATTAAAATGCTCGTTGACACGAATGTATAATAGCTTCTGCGAGACATCATCTATCTAACTCAGTGGCTTTAAGTTTTTCCATATGAGATAGTGATACTAAACCTATAGCAAATTGCTTCTTATGATCATCCACGTCAAGTACTTCGGTTCTCTCGCATAGGTACGCACGTCATTCGCATACTTAATTTTCAATCTCGATTAAAACGCATTCAAATTCGAATTTTTTCTTATAACAATATCGTTTTACGTTTACTCTCCGAAAAGAACCTCAAAACGGAAACCTCATAAAGCAAGGTATAAATATTAGAACTTCTATCATGTAAATACTTAGAAATATAGGTATGTGTTTATGTAGATGAAAGCATTACATTAGGAACATTCGGTTTGCTGTATTCTAACGTTACGTTACGCCTATCATTATCCTTAAAATTATGGATCTTTGTCATTTATCTTTAATAAACAGTCGGTCTTTTGTTCGATAAAACGATTCTGTTGCATAAAAAAGCTATTCTCGTAAATGTTGAAAAAGTCTCACGATTCTCTTCTTCTAAAAATAATAATCGTCTATATTTTCTATTTTCACGAAAAATATTTTGCTGCATTGTGTCCTCACGTTCTCTATAATCGGCCAGCTTACGATTTAATCAGACGATCCTCGTTTTGATGTTCACTCGTCACAGTTGTTCACAATTACCATACGCGTCTGTATACGCGATTAGATAAAATCACGTTAATTTCTTTCCTGCCATCGTCTCGTTCATCAATTATGTACACACACGTAACTTGCCTATTCCCGTAAATTTGTCCATATACTTTTAATAATTCGTCGTCGCCGAAACGGTTCCGTTTACTTGTACTTCTGGTTCGTCGAATATAGATACATTCACTTCTTTTTTTTTTTCTTATTTACAATAGTTTTCATCGCTATTTTATCTGCTACATGAGAAATAACTAGCGGACCCTGAATCGTGGTACTTATCGATCGTAGATTTCGTTAAACGCGGATGGCGTGCAACTCCCCGAACCTCACGGTTAACAACTAATTTTGATTTTCCCTCGTTTACCTTATATCACTACGTACGTTACGTATTACGATTAATCCTTAGGTGTAGAATCGCCGCTTACCGGGTATTGCTTAACTTTACAGTGTAAATACACAGTTTCGCACAGTTCACACACATGGCTCGCGTTACAGACGTACGTACTCGCGTACAAACAGATTTCCTAAACGCGTGTACATACACGCTAATCGAGATACTGTTGGTCGAGTCCTACAACAGGGCCATTCCGTTCAATTTATAACGTTAACTCCGATTATGTAAAGCTTAGCTTAGGAACATACGATTTATACGATATACGTTAGTAGGAACTTAATAAGTTTTCGTGTATCACGTTATCGTATTAGATGGGTGTACCTATCCTATATAATTTCCGCTCGTCCAACAGTGGTATTTACACGAGTCGCATAATAAGGAACGTCAAATTTCGCGCGTCGGTAATGGCATTGTTTGCCTTCTTCATTCTTTTCTGTCACGGTCCTCGGAGTGCAGTAATCGTGGTGCTCGTTTCACTCGACAACTTAGAAAAATATGGATAATTAGTTCGTTACGTCAGTTAAAGAATAGTCGCATAAACGCGACTTATCGTGCACATACATTTCTGTGCGTTCGTCGCTTCTCGTCGCGGTTGCGTAACGTTTTTCAACCGGAGATTGTTGGATTATTGTCAGGCGGTCGTTCCCAGTTTATGTAAGACTATATAATGTATTAAATGCGATTATTTTGGAGCCGTCTCGGTGGGAGTAGAATTGAGGTAGGAAGAAACAGACAGAACATGACAGTTATGCGTTTCAGTTAATCGCTCACGTGTTTTAATTAGGTGCCGCTCCTTGAAACAACCTCGCAGTTACAGCATCACGTGTATTATTTATCTACAACACGTCTTTTGAATTCTTTGTACCCTTTGACCCAGAATTTGATGCACGGCGTTAAGCCTGAGGATCGTATTACTGCGACCTCTCCGTGTTTTTCGTTTCGCGCGATTTTTACCGAATCATTGATAAAGCAGAAGGAATAGGGAAATAAAAGGCACGCGCCGCACGTGAAAGGGGTGCACGCGAATTCCACGTTCACCCTTCCGCCCGGTGGATCCCTTTCACAATGGCGATGTTAATTCTCCATGTTTTTTTCCGGATCGACCCTAATTTCACGATTTCGACGGGTTTTACAAACTTTTTTCTCTATTTTCTTTACTTATATTCCCGAACCCTTGGCCGAGCGTGTGCGCCGTTCCTCGGAACAGCGGCACGTTCCCATCTGTCGTCGTGGCGGCTCGTCGACAGGTCGTAGAAAAGGAGACAGGGGGAGAGGCGGGTCGGTTACAATGGGATCGGGCTCGTGGCTAAGCTAAGAGCGAGAGGGGCGAAATCTTATAAAGGATTTCCAAAATATTGTGTAAATCGGCTGGGGTGTGCGTCAGCTGAAAATTTGGGGTGAAATTCGTCGAAACGGTAAGCGCGCGACGCACCCGGCACGTTCCACGATCGCCCGTTGAACAAATAAAGGGTTGTACGCCTTTTCCGCGGTCTCCCCCTTTTTCCAAAAACTCCGAAAACGGATCGTCGAACAATGACCATATTTTCACCCCGTTCGGTCGAAAGTTCTTTCCCGAATCGCGGATTTCTCCCGAGCTCCACCCCTCGAAAATCGTTGAACCGAAAAAAAACATAGATGTACCTAGGTAAGCGAACCGCGGATGAAAATAAAGGATCCAGCACGCGCCTGTGTTTGTCGCATCGGAGAAAAACGAGGGTGAATCGCCATGAAAGGATTTTCAGCCCTTTCATTTTACACGGATTCGAATTTTTTGCCCAATGTCGAACGGAATACCGGCAACGGCATTGTAGGACAACCGGTGTCAATGTTTTATTCCTTTCCGTGTGACACGATTTTCGCGGAAAGGTGCTTTTGCATGCAGCTTGTTTATCACGCTGCATCGAGTACATTCAATCTGATCTCTTTTATGCCCGGAGACATACATACATACGTACAATACATTCGAATGCGTCCTGGCGATGACAAAAATCGTGTCACCGGACGAGATATATTATCCTCCTTTCTTCCTTGATAAAAAAAAATTACGTCGGACGGTACTCCGTAGAAGAAATGGAATAAATATGAAGAATAACCAGTGAAACTCTCGAGTTCCCCGATTTCTGTCGAAATTTGTCTGCGGCAATCGGTCGTTGTCTTCGACGGCGCCCTCATTTATAAGATCGAACAATAGCGTTTCACGAAATTTGCTACGTAGCGAAATATTTCGTCGACCCTCATCTCAGCCACGTGGATTCTTTTGATCGCCGAAGACGACGGATCGGAGCTGCTGTGTGCGCGCGGAGAGTGTGCGTGTGCGGTTGTGTCGGTGGTGGCGAAATTATTACGGGGGGATGAAATTTCCAACTTGCCGGACGATAGGGGGAAAGAAAACGGAGCCGAGGAAGAAGAGGCGATAGGGGCGGAAGTATCGAAAGGAGGGTGTGAGGCTCGAGAGGGCAGAGGCTTTGATAATTGCAATTCACTTCCTTGTCAGGGTATAAGCAGCGTTGCGGTTGTGGTGGTTGATGAGTTGGAGAAAACAGGGTAAACCGCGCGCACGGGAATAAGGAGGGGTGCGTACGGTTCGATAACTTTCTTAAATTTATCACGAACTTCGAGGCGGGACCACTACCACTGTGTAGCCAGTATCGTCGACGGTCGTCGTAAATAAATAACGGGGAACAAAACTAGAGATCCCGATTATTTTATCTTACGAAAAGAAATAAGTCGAATATCTGCTCGCATTAGAATATTTTTTTCGTATACGTTTGGCTTTATTGTCAAGAAAGACTTGGTGAAAGACGACAATTTATAATCGATATCCGAAGACTGGTTTTTTATTGAAGGCAGTTTTTTGTCTATAAGAGGGAATTACATTCCCCTCGATACATATTCCCCCGTTTTCGGAGCTCTTGGAAACCGCAAGATATTATTGATTTTTATACATATCCTCGGTGGATGTGAGTGGGTGGTTCAATTTTCGGTATGTGTACGCCCGTTTGTGTGTTTGCGTACGAGAATAGGGGTCTAGCTGTGTGTCATTTACTCATTGGCCGTTGGTCCGAGCAAGACGGAAACACGGCTGCCTTCCGTCTTCCCTTTTCAAACCGTCGACTCTGGCCATCAACCCGAAAGAAAAACTCCGATATAGCGCAAGCGTTTCACGTCTTCGGATCGCGCCCTCCCTCTCACTGAAAATTGACCAACCCGCTTTTCCTTTCGTTTGCCCATAAAATATTATCCCCTCCTACACTTACGAAGGATCGACGAGGAAGAGAGACTCGCCCTCTCTCCGTCACTTTCACTCATTTCTCTTTTCCTTTCTCAATGTCGTCCCTCTCTTACTTTCCAACCTTTCAACCCCAATTCTGCTGTTGTGTGTACGATGGAAAAAAATTGTACTGGAAAAGAAACCGGATACGTTTGTGTTTGATTTGCGCTTTTTATACTCGATAAAGCGACGAAAGTGCGGTACACACAAGCAATTTGTCACATTTATTTTGCCGGGCCACCTTTTTTAGTCCCGGACGTTCCGAAACTCGTAGGAGCGGCACCTTTTAAAACACGTAATAACGATGAAATTGATCGATCCGACAGACAGACGTCCGAGTAAATTGAATTATACAAGTTGATATCGTGCAACGGTCAAATCGTGAAAATTTAATAGGAACGTAAACGGACGATGTAAGCGAGCCAAACGAAAAGAACGAAAAATCATATAAAACAGAACTTAAAGAAATGAAAAGTATCTTTATTCATTGTATATATACACACCGTTCGAATTTTCATACGCATATAAAATTATAATAATGGCGGAAATAAATAAATAATACAAATAAGAAATGAGAAATAACAAAGAAAAAAGAGATTCTTGTAGTTCGCAGTCTTATATAAAAATATATGATCGATCTCGGATGTATCGATAAATCATTCAAGTTTCATTTCAATTGTGTCACGTGTATACATATATTATAATACTTTTCGACTGTGCGTCGTGTGACTAGATCAACTTTTGGAATTGTAAATCGTGTCGTGAATGACTAGATGGATTAAAATTAATTTGCCTAGACGCGCGGAACACTTTACACGAAACGATACGCTTATCAAATACGTACGTTCATATAATATAATAATATAATACAGACAATATATATATCTTTCTCATTTATATACGAAACGCGCTTAATTCGTATTCGTACTTAAACATTCTATATATGTATATAGTTATATTATCAATAATATATATATAATATATATCAATGTTTTTCTCTCATTATACTTTGTGTCTTTATCTTTTTGATTTAAAAGAGTAAAATTTGATTTTGCGCTCAATTACGTTAGTCAAGGCAATACTTGTTTCAGGCCGTACCGCTGCTGTGAAGTTCGATGATCGCCCGTAGCTAGGATCGTCATGATTTTTACCTTTTTGTACGTCAACTATGGTACGTAATCGTACGCGAGAAATGCCATTGGGAAAACTTGAACCGAGATGGAAAATCATGTATTCCTCGTACGCGGCTGAATGAATGACTGATGCGGCACGCGAAAAACCATGACGCCCTCGGCGCTCGCCCGATTTATTATCGACTGCAAGTCGTTACAATAATTAAAATCTACGACCCTCGGCCGGCGCGCACGGGCCATTAAGTGCACAATACGCATAGTTCCATGGGATGCAATTAAGAGGGTGCCGATTTACATGGACGCACGCGTTTTGCATGTCACCGTGGGGCGAGAAAAATGGACACACAAAAGCGAACTAAAGGAAGGACGGGGACACGCGCTCCCCGCCCCGTCTGTCCCGCGTCCACCCTTCGTTCGGTCCGTTTCTCCTGGACTTTTCGGAAAAATCCCGGCCAAGGTCGCGACCTTTCTCCTCTCCGACCTTCCCACAAGGGGACCAGATGTGAGACCGCTTCGTCCAGGCCCAACTAGCCGCGGTCCAACGACAATGCCGCTAAAAATTCCATTTTCCCCAACCAAAAATTCTCTCCTCGTCTCATTCTCTCTGACTACCGGCACCGGTTTTTATCCTCATTTCCGTATAGGTATATATCCCCTCCTCCCTTTCTCTCGTTCTCAATGGATTCGTAATGGCCGATTCCTCTTCCAGTCTCCCCTAAACGTGTATGTTAATGCACGCGTGTGCGCATACTAATTCAGGCGAATTTCACGTCGGAAAACCCGTAGAGACCCGTGCCCTGTTAAATGACGCGGTTCTCGAATTTCAGCTGTCCCAGGGAAATTTTTATGGCCGCTGAGACAAAGCCCTCGACCCGGGCCCGGCGCAACGAGAGCGCTGTCATTTTTACTTCCGATGCCCCATAAATCCAGATCACGCGTCTCGTTCTGATGAGCATTCATGTTTATCGAATCGCGTCTGGGTATTGCCTCGTATACCTTTTGTTCGTAACGGTGCTCGATTGATGCTCGCTTCGTTTCGCGATCGATAAGCTCTCTACCCCTCCCGAATATCTTCGAATTTGCGCGTGGACTCGAACAAATAGTAACGACCTCGTCGATGCGAGCGGCGTTATTATTTCATAATCCAAGGTCAACATTGCGTAGGCGTGCATCAAGGGCGGAAACGTAACGTGCGCGTGTTTGTTCATCGAAGGAACCCCACCGCACCGGTGCAAAGAACCGAACCGAGTTAAAATTGGGACCGGCTGGCCACTGCGAAAGCAGCTGTCCTCTAAAATGTTTAGATCGATTGCTCACTGATCGCGGCTCGAAAATAATTGAAAATTCGACTAAAAATCCTGTTTTCACGTATATACATTTCTATTCATTTGATTAAAAAATGTTAGGTAGAAAATGGTAGAGGAAATTGCCATTACGAGGTCAAAGAGGATTATCGTGGGTACGAAATTGTCTCTTGTACGTACGACCAATAGAAATAAAAGAGTCTGTGTCCTAGACACTTCCGATTCGATTCGTACATGGCCGATAACGAAATTTTGATTCTCAGTTTCTTTAGCTGCAAGGCACGAGGTTGAAAGGGCATCTCGAAAAGGAACATTACGTCTCCGACATCGTTCAGGCGACATCAGTTATTTCTTGTAAACAACTCTATAATAAGTACGTTTCGTAGTATACGTATATTAATCAGAGAAACGTATAGTCTTTTCTTTGAATTGTAGTTTTAAGAAAATTGTTATCGTAAACTCGAGTACTCGAATGGTCAGTTCGACGCTCTTCCACAAAAAAAACGTAGGAAGAGTTCGATTGGCATATAATTTGATATTCGCGGCTCACAAAACTCGCTATATTCGATATATCTTTTTTTTTTTTTCTTTCATCTTTAATTCTATATGCGATGCGTTGGCTGTGTATACGATTGTACTTTTTGTTACGGGTTATACTGTGTCGACCCTGAGTTGGTTGGCTTTCACTGCTCGTTGATATCTAAATACTGTAAAACCGTACGTTTAATCAATCATGCTCGTGTCACGGTTATTACGCTTGCCGCGCTCTCCGTTATCATTGTTCGTTCACCGTCGTTTCTATCGCATCCTAGCGCGTTCACTTATTAATATCTCTCAAAATCCTCTTCCCTATGTTTCAACTTCACTTATACATATATATAATATATTCATATATAAAATATTGACTAGCACGATCGCGAAAATGAAAACCATCGATGTATCGATACAATATAATATGTATGCACGTATCGACGACGCTCGAACGTTCAAGTAGTATCGTATCTCTTGACTCCTGTTTCGTATGTCGCTCGTATTTCGTGGACTTGAGCAAAAAGCAAAGTGGGATGACGCGAATGATTAAAACGAAGAGAATTGTTGCTCCAACGGTTAGACACTGTCTACTATGAAGTCACATTTAAAATAGGAACTTTTTTTTGATCACCCGTTCGTGTTAGTTATACGAATATGCTATGTACAATAAAAACGTTCCTCGATCGGAACGTCATAACAACATGGCCTTCGAACGCGGGATCCTTTCCGTTAAAATAGGATCGGAGACATCCCATTAATTTCGAATTAAGCAAGACAGACGAATACGGCAATAAAAATATCGTTTTGGAGGAACGTGTCAACCTTTCACTTCGGCTGACTCACGATGACTCGTATTTAAATAACGAATAAATGGGAATCCCGACAAACCACGTATATGAAAAATATATATAAACTTTCGCTAGCTATTTCCTTATAAGTTACATAGGAACTAATAACGCGTGCTCAAATCGCAGACGCAGGAACGAAGTTGTGAAATTATAATGAAAGAATGAACGAAACGTTTCAAGCAGGGCTAAGGGTGAAGGATGCGGTTAGGGCGTTGCTGATTCTTGACTTAACAGGCAGATAGACCAAAGCCGACGCGAATCGTTTCTCCGAACTGGATTCCTCGCCGGCTTGCAACGTGTCTTGTTCTTCTATCAAAAACGGTTGCATGATAGTCTTATCAGGATTCGAGTTCATGTCTTGCGGCATCGCGTAGCAGGCCGGCATCTTGTGTCTATTGGCGACGTCTCTCAACGTTTTGCTAAGTTCGGCGATCACGCTCTCGGTAGGATCACCGATCGCTTTGTGGTCCTTCTTCACGTGCTTCTTAATTCTATTCAAATTGGTCGTCGCGTAACCGCATTGTGCGCACTTGTAGACACCCTGAGGAGTAACCTGAACCGCTGTGTCCTCCTGTCGTTGACTCCTCACCGTGTCCGGGATACTTCGATTGGCAGTGACTTGTGA
This sequence comes from Ceratina calcarata, assembly GCF_001652005.2. NCBI lineage: Eukaryota > Metazoa > Arthropoda > Insecta > Hymenoptera > Apidae > Ceratina > Ceratina calcarata. Next base: position 201,814 of record NW_017135881.1, on the reverse strand, counting down.
ACTGTTCCCTATGCGATCTTCCTTCGTCTCTAAATCGAGTTTCTCTTTGGCCTCGTTCGACTTTTCCGGTTCTATGGTTAAATTATTAAACGCCGGCGGCGGGAAGTGAGACAGTAACGCGGGGAATTGATGCGAGGCGAGGAGATGTTGATGCAACATCTCCGGCTGATGAAAGCCCTGCGAGCAGATCGGACACTGAAGTGATTTCTCTCCCTCGAAACTCTCGCGGGAGTTCACGTGAGACCTCTCGTGTAGGAAGAGGAACGGCAGCACGGTGGTTGTGAAATTGCAGTACGAACACCGGTAACTTTTCAACTGCGGATCCTCGGAAGATGAACCCAATAGATTGGACAGTACTTGATTACCCAAACCGGTGTAATCGGCGTTCTTTATCTGCTGCGGGACTTCAAAACCGTTCGGTATCTTCAAGCTCGAACACGACTGAGAGTTCTTCGACATCGTGTTCACCGGTCTGTTCGCCGGCTTCGGCAATGTTTGATAGTGTTGCTCCATTTCGCGCCATTTATCGATGCCCGTTTTCCCGTGATCACCCATCAGATGAGCCTTCAGCCACTTTATGCTGCGGAACCTCCTGTTGCAAATCGGGCAAACCTCCGTGAAATGGGTGAAGTATCTGTGACTCAGATCGCCGAGTTGCTCCGGTTTCAGCGCAGCATCCTCCGCGCTCGTTGCGTCATGCCCTTCCTGTTTCACCGAGCTCGCGGCGGTACTTTCGTCGACGATCCCGTGCGTGTTATGCTTGTGCACGCGCAAGAAGTACTTGCTGCACAGCTCTTTGTTACAGATGTTGCATATCACGCCCCCGATCTGAGCTCCGTTCTCGATCTCGATCCCGTGCATTCTTTGCATGTGCGTTTTCATGAAATACTTATTGCACAGTTCCTTGTTGCATATTTCGCAATAGCTCGATGTGGGCGTCATTGACGTGACTTTCCTCTCACCGGTGCCAGGTGCCTGGCTCGTTGAATTCGAATTAGTCGTGGTTGCCGCGGTGGCGGGGGTGTGGGTTATCGCGGCACTCGAAATCGCCGGCTGATGCTCCTCGGCTACGTGTCGCCTGAGAGCATCTTGATTCGCGTAATCTTTTCCGCAGAGGGTGCAAAACGCGGTGGCCGCGGTCGAGGGTGATTTTTCTTGAGGCGACGTCGTCGGGTCTTCGCCGATCGCGGCGTGCTCTGTAACCATATGAATATGCAACGCGGTTCTGCTTTCGTATTCTTTTCCGCACACGTTGCACGACAATCCCTTGCCAGACTTGAGCCCGTTCAATTGAAGCAGCATCGTCTGCAACTTTTGAAGATCCTCCGAGATCGAGTCGTTCCGTTGGTCGACCGCTTCCAGCTCGCACTCCTGTTTCGGCGAGTGTTGCTCCTCACCCTCGTGCATCTTCCGACAATGCGCTTGATATAAGCCCAACGTTTGAAATCGTATTCCGCACGGTTTGCACTCGTAATCGTCGCCGGCTCGTTCGTTCGACTCGATGCTACCTGGATTCTCGGTTACTATCAAGTTCAGTGGGCTGGTTTGCACTTGATGCCAAGTAGGCGTGGACCCCGGATTACTTGGCGATCTCTCGCTATCTTGAACAACGATGCCGTGCCTCTTCATTTTGTGTGTGCGCAGGAAGTACTTGTTGCAGTACTCTTTGCAACATATCTCGCAGAACGCCTCCGGGTTTATGACTCCTAAACGGCGAAGCCTGTCGGCGTTGAAACCGGAGTCTCTTGCTTGTTGAACCGAATGTGGCGATAGGTGTCTCGGTGCCGGCACGTACGTCGCGTCCTCTTGTTCTATGCCGTACTCTTGCTTAAACAGCGTCTCGATACCACCCAAACTGTCCCTCGACGTGTCCCTGTCCTCTTCGCTCTGAGACATATTCATCGGCTGCTCCTGACTCATTTGAGATTGATCCAATAGCTCGCTGTGCATTTTTTGTTTATGCTTACGCATCGAGTCCTCGTTTTTGAAGCGTTTCTGACAGAAGTCACACGCCACGGTCGGCGTGGGTGGCGTCGCAGGAGGTTCCAATTTGACCATGTTGCTAGGAAAACTACTGGGGAACATAGGTCCAGGTGCGTTATTGTCGGCGCAACTGGGTCCCGGGGAATCGACATAAATACCGTGCTTGTTCGCCTTGTGCGTCTTTAAGAAATATTTGTTGCAAAACTCTTTATTACAAAGGTCGCAGTACGCGTCCGGATTAAAGATCCTGATCGGCGTTGGCCCCAAGGATGGTCTTGGGATCGGGTTAGCGTCTGTCAGAGGGAACGCGGGCATCGGTAGGTATTGCGCCAAGGCGCCGGGGAAACCGGAGAGCACTTGCAGGTGGTTCGATAACGCGGGAATTTGATTCGCTGGCCCGGGCCACGATTCCTCGTTCTGCGTCTGGATCTGCGTGTGCGATTGCACGTGCGGTCCGGTGGTGGCCAGCCAGTTTATCGCGAAATCCTTCACGCTAAGCATATTAACCGGGTTCTCGGATTGGTCCAATTGCTGAGTCGGTTCCTGTTTGATCGCGGCGCTCGGTGGCCTGCTCTGACATTGTTCGGGCGCCTGACTATTCGCGGAACCGTGCTCGTTATCGAGGTGTACGTTCAACGTATCCTTGCTATCGAAAAACTGGCTACAATACTGGCAACGGAATTCGTTGTTCAGGTTCTCATCCCTGATCGACGACTGACTGGGTATAGGTGACTGCGGCGACAGCTTACCTTCGCTGTCTTCGTCCTCGTCCTCTTCCTCGTTCGATTCCTCGTGCATACCGGTCATCAACGCCGAGGAGAATCTCACGGGCGTCGTTTGTTTCCGCCTTTTCTTCGGTCCACTTGAATCCGCGTCGAAACGAAGACGTTTCCTGGCGTCACCGCGTTCCCCGCAACTCGATCCGTCGCTGTCCAATTCCGTCAGCTCCGATATCGTCGCCTCGTGCGCCATCGTCGAGGATGTCTTGCTCGAACGTGACGGGCCACCGATCTCGCACCTCCCAGATCAACCAACGATCTGTTGAACAAAAATTCGTCATTCTTGTTATTACATTTATATTATTCTTCTGCAATTATCGGGTTGTCGCAATATAATATTCTATGCGTTTCTTAATGAATCAATGGATTCTGGAAATTTCATCCACGCTTCTAATGTTTTCTATCCCATTTCGTTTTCTGTATATGTATATTATGTAGTATTGTGGACGGACAATAATAGAATTGCTTAGCGAACGTTAGAGAAAGAAGTATAGGTACACACAAGTTGACGGCTTCGACGAGACACCCTATACGAGAATGGTCAGAAAAAGGGAGACGTTTGGGGAACCAAATACATGACTCATATATACGCCCATGTTGAGGGGCTGAATTCGGAGGATAGTACGAATATGCATTTCAGAAGCTCGGTAATTACTAATTGGAGTTGACAGACCCATACCTCCTGTCACGAAATTCTGCACGGATCATTGAACCGAGCCAGTTAATACTAACCAATGGTAGCACATGTATGTACATACATAATGTAAATGTATATGGAAAATGTTTATTTGAAAAAGAACATTTCTCACCGGTAGACAGATTGATATCCCAGAAGAATGATAATCACCCGTGGAACATTTTTCCTTCGAAATCATCCATTAAACATTGTCGAGCACAGATAAAGCGAGGTCGAAACAACACAATTATTCCACTGATTGCCACACGGAATTTTATCGTGCATGTTTAGAGGAAAGATACGCGTAAACACATGTAAGAACACAGCCACACGGTGAAAAATCGTGTCACTTTTCTGAGATGTCAGATACGCCGGGAAGGTCTTACGGCACGTGGCACCAGGTAGGGTAGATGAAACTAGGGGTTACCTGGAGATATTTTGGTCAAACGAACCCTTGAAAGAACGAACCACTCGATATAAATTTTATGATTTTCACGGAACATCTTTTCTGATCGAAGAAATAAGGGGAGAACATTTTTACTCGAGGATACTTTTTTTTATCGATTTGACGAAAGAATCAACTGAATCGGAGATTGGAGTGCGAGACGAAGGGAACAAGGTGGATTCTCGGAAGGACTGAAAAGAAGCACAGCTGCTTCTTCCGCGCGCAGCACACTATGAATGGGATTTAAAGATCTGAGAAAAGGTGCTAATCTAGTATAGTCCTCACGCGCTTACGCCTCTGTGGACTCTCCCAAGTTACTGTTAGGTGCAGCCACGGTGCCCCATGAAGGGCCTGTCACATCGTTTTCGTCCCTACCACCTTCGTGGAACCACCGCACAAATATCCCCCACCACGTTAATGAAACGTCCTCCGTTACAATCCCCGAACAGATGATTTTCGGAATGATCCGATCGATTTAGCTGCGATTCGCCGATCGAGAACCAATCACGTATAACAATACATGAGATTGAAAATTACAATTTCACTTCATATTGCGTTTCGATTGTAATTGAGGATATTATCCTGATTTTTTAATACTGAAATTCGTTTATTAAAATTAAGTATTTACTTTATTGGAAATGTTAATGCCATCGACATTTTTGTAGTTCGTTTACCGTAATTTTTAGACTAATGACGAATTTAAAGCCACCCCAATGCATACATTCAACTTTTAAGCCGACGAGGATACAGGGTCATTATTCGAAATTTGGACGGGCTGCCTGGCCTGTCAGTCTACGGAAATTGGATTACGCGGGGGTTGGAAAACAGGCCGGGATTGTAGGGGGCAGGGAAGGGTCGCGATGCAAAACCCGCATTTCTGCGCAGCGTTCGACGGATTTTCGAAAAATACGCCCGTATGGCGCGCCACGGTAATATTGTCTATATAGAAAGCCTTTGCGCCGTTTCTAGCCGAAATTGGATGAATAACGGCCAGCGAGCGAAACGGACGGGGGAAAGTAGGGAATTTCGACAATCTCGAAAGGGTGTCGAGAAAAACGTGTTGTTACATCAGGGAGGGCTTTTGATACGGAAGGGACACGACGTGAAAGAGGTATTATCGATGCACGGTGTATTGCATATGTCTTTTCTCTGCACCCTGAAATTGTTCCGCGGTCGCTCGTCGCGTGGGTGTATCGCGCCCCTCCTGTAAACAACGTTTCAACTTGACAAAATAACGATGCTCTGCGACAACATATGCCGCGAACAATGTACACGGATGCGTGCCGGCTGCAGCTGGCTGTTTATCGAGTCGTGAAACAATGGCACGATAAATTATGTGTTTTCGGGTGGGGTGCCGCGGCGCGGTAATTAATATCGAACGCAGTGAATCGCCGCAATTCGACGAAGCAGCCCGAATGAGTCCGTCTATTTAAACGTATCTCGTCTTGTTTTTAAGAATGTCAACATGGGGAAGCACCTGTACAATGTGTTTTCAAAAACGCGAGAGATAAGATTATCCGCGGGTCGGTTATTGAACTTCCATATGGATACAAGTAAGCTGGGTTATTGATAGAGACCGGAATTTCTGAGATCGATAACGAGACGAGTGAGACGGGGGAAATTATGAAAGTTTGGATCGTTCGATCATCTCGGTTCTCGCGGAGCCGAAAATAAAAGCTACGCGAACTTTTTGCGTTCGTTCCTCGCGTGCGTACGCTCGTTCGACGCTGCGTGCTGGTGTGTACGCGCGCGTGAGTGCGTTTATATGTGATTTCAGTTGAGGCCTATTGATCGAGCAGCGAACTTCACTGGTTCGCACACGCGCATAAGTCTGTCCGTAAACAAGACAAATATCATCGCGCCAGTACTGAAAATCTATCCAACCACCCACCCGACACCCAACTACCCTCCCGCTTCCCTACTCTTTAAATGTCTAACGTCGATTTCAACCATTTTCGTTCTCGTGATTGACGCTGTTACGATCGCAACATGCTGAGATCTTCAACACTTTAAACAATCGATGTGGGAGAATTACATTTATATCTAAGCATAATACGGTACTTAGTATAATATTTAAAACTAAGACGTTACTGTATGGAAACATTTTTTTAACAGACTGATTGTTGGAAAGATCTCAGGGATCATAAATTGAGTATATGGGAAAGAATGATATTGGTGAATAAATAAGATAAGAATTTTCTTCGAATGGTTGAAAGCAGAGAATCAGTGAAAGTAGTTCACGTGGTCGAGGTGCATTAGCCGAGCAACACGTCATATTCGTACCTGGAATCACGATATGGTAAAAGGTGCGATTCATATAAAGGTGGGGATCGCGGAAAGTTGGATCTGCGCAATGCGTGTCGTCAGATGAACCACGTGGAGTATTCGCATGCAAAAGACGTCCGAGCATATCAGCCGGTCTCTTAGTGTTTCACGGCTAGGCGACCGAGCAGCTTCGTCAAAGAAATTACATGTCTAAAATATTCCTTTGCTCATCAATAATGACGATGAGAGAATGCATTACTGGAATTTTTAAGCTGGAGGAAAAACCGATCCTATCGTTACGCAAGAAAACGAACGTACAAAGTAAATTCGTATTACGTACAATGTCGCTTCGTCGAAGTTATGTTTCATCGTGATATTGCTTTTTCAAGAAACGGGAAAATGTTCATTGTTTGTCGGTTATTCATACTTCAATGATTTACAGTATCGGCGATAGTGGTTTGTAAAATCTGTGGCACAATTATCGGTCAACACAGAGAGCATACACTTGTCAAGAAGTGAACTTATAAACACGAACACTTACCGTAATCAGCGGCAACTTGACCACGTGAAGAAATCCGAAATATTCGCGATTGGTCGGCTCCTTCTCATTATCCATTTGATAACTACCGTTGATAAAGTGATAAATCGTTTTCATTGAATGAGGTGCAAACTGGTGACTGATAATAGCGACGATAACGACGATAACATCACTTTATTCACTGCGCACTGAAACACCAGAAAAACAATGTGAAGACGTGTGGAATGTTGTCTTCTCTCGCCGAGCATGGAATTCCGAAAGCGAGATTTTTTTTTAAACCGGGAGGTGGGAGGACGGCGTTAGAAAAAGAAGACGATGGCCTAAAATCGTGAAAAACGACGGACTGCCTAAGGGACTTCCTACTTACTATTGTTTTGACCATCGTGCCACGATGGCGGCCATACTTGATATGAGAAAGTATCCCCCACATTGTCCACGGCCATCTACTAATTCCCCCATACACCCCCGCGCTGATTCAACCCCCAATCCCCGCTACCGCCCTCACACCCTCGCTTCTAGTCCCCCCAGCAAACTCACCCCTTACTTCATGCCACCCTCTTTCAAAGTCAGGGACGACGTCTTGCCAGGTTCTATTGGTTCCTCATGTATCCTTCGATTCCTCAATGTTTTATTTTTACAATTTCAAGATTTCTTTTAACTTAAACTTAATTTTTGAACTTCTATGTAACATGAACATCTAGATTATTTATGTTTTACATTACAATCGCATTAACAATTCATAACTTTGGTGTAGACGTAAAAGTGTTAACACTGGTTTATAATTTCACAATAATTTCCGAAACGAAAGCGAAACTACACGAATAGGAGTGAGAGAGAGAGAGAGAGAGAGAGAGAGGGGTGTCCGATAGGAAGTGCCATCACTGAGAAAGTCTCTCTTCGTTAAGGCACTTCCTCCTCTCTTAGTCTCACGCACCTGCACACACGTGCGTTAAAAAAGGCGGCCCCACACATCCACCCTCACACGGCCGCGCGTCTCTAAGCTATCACCGTCCTCCTCGCGACTCAGCACGAGACACGAGCCACGAGCAGTCTTTTACCCCAGTTCACAGTCCTTCCAATAGCCCTAAGGTAGGGTGAGAAGGTAGTCCGGGTGAGGGAGCGAGGGTCCGACAGTGAAGGGACAGGAGCGTGGGAGGGAAGAGGGAAGAAGTCGTAGCGGAAAGAGAAAGTGAAGGAAAATAGGAGAGGACGGGGGATGCCGGAGGAGAAGGGAACGCGGCGAGTCGGGTGGCATTTTTACTGGTCACTCGGAATTTTGTTCTCCCACCGCGCGGAATCAGATGACTCTCTCCCCTTCATCCCCTGGACTTTCCATCTGCCCCGGCCCCGTGTCACCCCACTTCAAGCTTTAACCCGGCGACTACCCTCGCGCAGCAAATTAGTTTAGCCTCACGGACAAGTCCGAACTGGTGCGAGCCTCCTCTTAGGAGTTTCCTTTCCATTCCACGGGAAATGACGCGCAGAATCTCGCGAGATACACTCGCACCTACACCGACAAGATATTTTTTCCAAAAATACTCAGGGGAGCTCGTCCGATGACTAGGCGAACCTCCCTTCCACGCCTCCTGATACTTTATAACCTGATCTACTAACCACGTTTTCTTTTCTTCCAAGAAATAGTGGGGTACAATTTTCGCATGCTTTTATATTCGCGATCAGTTCAATTTGCCGAGCAAACTGAATTTCTCTTCATTTTTATTTCTTCCGTCTACCTATAATAATCGATAGAGGCATTGGAAACCAGGGTTCAACAAGTATAACGCATTTGCACGATAATCCATTACACGCTACTCGTTTCCATGCGTCAACTTCCACGCGTGTGCCCTCACGCATTTCTGCGTGACGCGAAATCGTTTCGCCTTACCGGTCTCGTTGGATGACGTTCTCCTCGTAATTTAACAACATGAACGTCGTAACACGCGTCTGGCCTCTCATTGCCGCGCACCTGTCTCGTGAAATGCTTTCTTTCGTTCGGCCGATCAAAAATCGACAGGATGGCCGGAACGAATGTGCATAATTTAAGGAATGAATTAGAGCGGCTGTCCGGTACCGTCCGAGTTGGGGCGTTCCGGTTTGCGGTCGCACACTTGTCACGCGACTTCGGATACAGTATCGATAATGATAATGAAGTTCCGTCAGTCCGTATTTGCTCTGCTCGAAATTAATGATATTACCTTTACGACGAACGCAGCAAGAAGTAGACCAATAATTTCGAATCGCATGATGCGTTTCAATTGACAGTCCGCGACTGCTTCTGTTCGCGTTCCCATCCCGCAATTATATTACATCCACCCCCGCTATTTACGATTCTTACCGTGAATATCGTACTGTCGTTCTTGCGCCGACGAATAAAACGTTTCGTTGTAAAATCTCAATACTCTTTCGAATCTGCCTGTCCAGATTCGGAATTGTACGGCCCTTTGTTCTATACTAAAAGGGATCTGCTGAAACTCTGTACAAGTGTACACAATGAAACTGAAACGCGACGGCGACGCTTCTCGAGCACGCGCCCGATCCTACCGCAGCTTCCCTTTCAGAAATTTTTTCGTCCTTCCTCTTGAATAATCGAATCATCGGACGACAAAAAAAATCCTGTAGAAAAAAGTGAACGCAGAGTAGCCGTGTCATAGGACCACGCGCCACATGGATCACCGTAGATCTGATTCAACAGTGCTTCCGTTTTTTTTCTTAGAACGATTGCAGAGGGACAGCATGCAAAAAAAGTATTTCTATAAAACTTTAGCGGAATACGTGTCCGCAAGTTAAACGCGTACATATATCATGCACCATAACGGCGCTAATTTATTTTTACTTCACATTTATTTTTATCTTGTCACGACAATCTTGCCTCTTATATATCTATTTTAAAATTAGTTGCTGGTGACACGAGTGTAGATAATTCTTTGACGTTAAAGTTTAAAGTTGCCTGTACTCGTGAGAAAATAAGAATTATAAATTGTCTGATTTTCATGTTTGCTTTAAAAATCTGATGGTAGTTGAATTTTACTCTACAACTGTACTCAACTCGGTACATGATACGTTCTTCAAACAAGGATTTAATGCGCAGATGCTGGGAGCAAAGCACTAAGCAGTATAGAAAAAGTTTGGTAAAAAATTCGCTGTTCTTAGTTGATGCCGGTAATAAAAGGCAAACGTTCGGCATCGTGAAATATAATCGCCAAAGCGTCCCGGATCAATTCGGCATTATTAGCTCGAGCCAAAAGAGGGTCGTCCATTACTGGACAGCTGGACAATAGTGGTCCTATATTCGATATTTCTTTTTTGTTCTCTTTGGACAACAACGTATGCGTACGCGGCCAATTTTGTATCCTCGATTTTGCAGACGCACCGTTTATTACAAACAATGAGACGAATATTTATGCTAATATGAAATCAATGGTTTATCGTCAACTGCGAATTTTATTTACAGTATACGCATGTTTAATGCATCGTTTCCTCTTATTTACTGTTTGGTCAGTTACGAGACGAAAAATTCGTTTTCCGTGAAACTTTTCATTATCTCGTTATTTGTTTGGAAAAGTTGAATAAGAGTTAAATGGAATAAATTCGTATAACAATTTTTTCCGTTCTACGTTAATTCACGGAGTGAAGAAACTTTTTAAACGATCTCTTTCACGTAAACCGTCGCGCGCGATATTATTCTACACAATAACCACGACAAATTTTGTTCAGGAATTTTTAGACGCGTCCTCATGTTTAATAAAACGAACTCGTGAAAACTAATAACACTGGGAAATAACGTTTGTTGCAAATCGAATAAAGTTTTAAAATTTAGAGATCGCTTTTCTGCCGTTCTCTCTGTTACCGATTCTCTGTGCGTAGGAGTATCGGAAAGTTAGAGCACAAACGTTCTATTGTCTGCGTTTAGAGCGTATCGTGCGACGGTGCGGTAGGGAACGTCGACGGATAAAGCTCGTCCATTCGATCTTCTGCTGATAAAATTGCTGCCACTTAGTCAAACAATAAAATAAATATTGATATAAAAATTATCAATTTAAAAGCTGAAATTTACACAGCATAGAAATACGTTCATAAATCGTTTCGAGTACCATCGAAGATTGAAATAACTATCAATTAAATGTATTTTTATAACAATAATTATACGTAAACTCAGGCCACGTATCGTCATAGTTTATTCCTTCGTATGCGAGGAAAAACATGTGGTAGATCAATCAGTCATAACGTATCTACAATTTCGTTGTTTGGAAATGCGTATTTTCCAGCAATCGCGGGTAAGGGAAAGCCCTTCAGGGAAAAGTAAGCGCAATCTTCGCGTTTGTACTTGCGGCGGATGGGATTATAAATCAGTCAAGATGCACGGTATCGCGACGTGAATCTGTTGCGCGAAAGGGTGGAAAACAATGAACCCTCCGTAGGACAAGAGAGAGTAGCGTTACTTGATCCAGTTACTGCCGGTGTTCCTTGAATGATCAAGGGGTTAGGATCGTCACGTACACGGGTGGCAGCGATGATGCCTTTTGTGACGAGGGCGGCAAGGACAAAAAAAGAGAAGGCGCGCTCGAGCGCGCTTTCATGGGCGCACTAAAATATTCATTGTCTGAAAATGGGCGTTTGTTAGAGTGTGTATAGTCGCTCTGCGGCTCGAGTGGCGAGAAGGTCTGAAATACACCGCAGCCCGAGTAGGTGTGGAGGCGCTCCTATTATATCTCGAGGCACGAATCCGCTCTAGACTCTGAGGCTCGCAACCCTCTGAGAAATTCAATATCTTGTTACGTGGACGCGTAATGGGCGTTCTTTCGATCGGTCGATGATGCCCACGACGAGTTCAAAGTCGAGTGCGACGCGAGTCTTCGTTGATTCGAGTAAATCTTGTCCTCGGTGCTTCCTTCTTCGGAGGTACGACCGATCGTCGTGTAGAAATTTTTTTAATGATAATGTCGCTTAAGAGCGCGCACATAATTGTCTATTATTAAAGGGGGACGTCGTCAAATTGTACATTCGCGCGAGACGGTAATTAGAATAGCCGGTGAAGGGAAATTTTTTTAATTGAACTGAAAGCCATTACGCGCAATCGGAATACGATATAGGGTTCTTTTGCATGAGAACCAGTAGCGCCGCAGTATTATCAGTGCAGTCGAATTAAGCTGAATTAAATATTCTCCCGTCTGGTGATCGATCTCCATCATATTTCGATGGAATCTTCCTGAGGCGCGCGAATTATCGACGCACTTTATCATTTATTTTTCTTAATTATCATCTCGCGTGCAAAGGAATAGGAATTAACGAGGGTGAAATAAATTGCACAACATTGATCGCCGCGCGATTCGTCGGTACGTATTATTCACGACCACGTTTTCGTGCGACAGTCATAAAATCTTGATACAACCGAGTGAAACCAGAGCAAGGAGAAAATGTAGTCTGGGAAGTAGTCCTGAAGGAGCAACTTGCAAATTTTCAAGTAGTCGAGCTACGAAAATTTTAAATCCCCGTGACGACCGAATACTCGGTTGACGCCACACGGTCGACAATAATCTCGGCTTCGTCACGGAGCAGCTGGCCCGAGGGTGGCGCGAGGGTGAAGTGGAATCGGAAAGGGTTGCCTCTGATGCGACGTGGCGATGAAACAGGTTGCCTCCTCCGAAGAATATGGATTTTATGCATGAATAAGGAGAGAGAGTGGCCGATGCATCCCACAAATTCTCTTACCTCGCCCTTCTTCCTCGGACCGAGTAATTCAGGTACGTCGCAACGGCGGCGTTACCGCCACCGGTACACGCGGCGAACGATGATGCTGCGCAGCACCTGCATCTACAAATTTGCATGCACAAGCACGACAATCCGCGTGTTTGCCGGTGTCGCATATTCGATGTGGACGCGTATCGCCGGTGCTGATGCCATCGCGATATTTTTTATTCCACTCCCGTGTACACGCCTTAAAATGGGGGATTTTTTTCCATCGAAATCCTGCTTAAGGCTGCATAATTTCCCGCGCGTCTCATCGAGACTTTGAGATTTCATGGAAACAAGTGGGGCAGATCCTCCTCCAATATTTTAAGAACCTTTTCAAACTTTTTCTACTCGGACGTACGTTTTCAATCCGGGGGATTAACGTGACTCTGTTTCTCGATCGACTCCGCAGAAGTGCTCCGCCAACTGTATAATTCGAGGGCAATAACGCAGGGGTGAAACACGAAACCCGTATACTTGTAATCGATGACAATGCCGGTCGACCCGGCAATTAAACCGTGGAACGGTTACGAGTTCTGACGGAGCGATTAAAATTTATTAAAGCGACGATAATTGCGTTCGGTCCTACAGCGAGAAGCGCGCGCAATTCATCTCAAATTGAAAATTCAAGCCCGCGGCGATGTTGTCGTCGTCGACGGTTTCCCTTTTCGCAAAAGCATAAAAAAAAACGTTCACTTTTAACGAACCTCACTTCTCTGTCCAACTGCGTCGCATGCTTTCATCGCCATGTGAACGTTCCAGTGGATCTATTGCGCCTCAACAAATTTTTGTAACGTAACACCATTCGCGATATCCATCGGATCAAACTGGAGTTCGCGTAACTCACATCCGTACCGCGATTCAATTGATTTTCGATTCAGAGGAGATTTCTTTTCTATCCCTGGCTAGAGAACGTGGATAACCACGGGCGAGCGAAATGAACGCAGTTTAGGCGGCAACATGCGAGAAGCGAGTTTGACAGAGAAACGCGAAACGAGTGGAGCAGACAGGAAGCGCAAGAGAGAAACAAGGGGGGTGGCAAAGGGGTTCGAGGTGAATCTACCCGGTGCAGTGTGTACCTCTATTCAGAGTCATGCGGCATGGCTCGTAAATGGAATAATCAGTGACACGAGGGAACACGGAATACGCTGTTGTCCCGGTTCTATCCCTTCGCCCCGGTTGCCCTAACGTCCCGCTTTCCTCTCTTTGCTTCTTCCTCTTCCCACCGCAACGGTGTCGCGTGTACCCCGCCCGCCCATCGTCGCCCCCGCTGTCCTCTATGGAAACCATCATCCCCTTGGTAGTTGCGGTGATGAATAATCCTCAGATCCACGGCAAGACGGCAAGTTCCCGAGGTTAACAAGTGAAAACGCAACCAGAAGAGACGCATTGCATCGCGTCGCGTTGCGCCGTTTTCCTTCGTTTTATCACGGTTAAACCGTGACGAAATTCAATTCTCGTCGCGCGGGTGGCCCACCGACGCGGTGGCGATGGCGTTGCTTCGCGTCGCGGCGCATTCTTCGATGTAACGGGAGGTTGAATGAATGACTCCCTAGGCCGGAGATGCTTTTACCGGAAACGACCCGGTTGAATTCTATTGTCAACGGATTTGAGAATCTCGATTTTGTTTCGTGGTTGGATCGTTTCACGCTATCTCTCCGCGGTGGGAAATCGTTGTGAAACGTAACTCCGTATAATTTTATTTTTAACTACACTTTATCTCATGTCAGGCGTTGATATACGCAAATAAGATTTCCTATCGAGAATTCGTGCCCTCATCACACTGGTGTTAACCTTCTACGGAATATAGAAATACGAGATTTTTTGCGGCTTATCGCTGGATAATATAACGTAAGTGAAACGAAGTAGGGAAGGGGTAGGGAATCTGGGAAGGACCAGAAGTCGAGAAAGGAAGATACGATACAGAAATGAGAGAGAGAGAATGGCGATACGAAGAGGATAGAAATAAGTTGAACGGTAACGAAGGATGTGGGAGAAGAAGGTACGACCCCAAAGGGAGGGGTTGAACCGATGGTACTTCCAGACGTAAATTGCAAATGTTCCGGGGAACCGGATAATCGGATAATCAGCCAGACTGTTCTGTCTCCGTTTGCCATTTCCAATATCTGTTATCCTCGAGACATGAACCTATGGATCAGCGATAAATTATTGCCGAAGTAAAAATACGCGTTCTGATGCGTTCTGATGCATTTAAAGCGTTTTATTTCATCCGACTGTTCTTCGTATTTTATGTTTATAAAATATAATTGTTAGATACACATTATTATTTCTCTTTTATTAAATTTGGTGCGATTACTCTGCCCAATTACGGGAACATTTTGTTCCTGCGTGAACGAACGTCTTTTGGAGAAAATTACCGCGAGGACTTGATAGAACGTGGTTCAGAAATATGGGCCAATTATTATCGAGATAGAGGAACAATTAATCGACGGTTTTTTCCGTCCTCGGGGAACGGCACCACTACCGAATGGATATGTCACCATAGTTCGACCTCGTTCGATATCGTAAGCCGCAAACCGCACGCCACAGACCGAGCACCGAAAGTCTATACTAACTGCGCTCGCAACAAGACGGCTGATTGGTTACTTGTGTCTGTACTTAAATTCAATTCCACTCCTGCATCTCTCTCAATTTCCGTAGCCATTACTTCATTTTCCCTCTGACAAGACCCCTCTTGCATCGCTAGAGCTTAACCCTCTTTCCACCGATCGTTCGCTGCTGCTGTTGAACAATTTAGCTAATTAGTCTATAAACACGTGGTTCGTTCGTCAACTTGTTATGAAACTCTATTAATACTTTGAATGTATTCATGGAAAAGCCGTTCTAAGGGACACACCAAGAGCTTCCCCGTCGACAAAGTACTACCGGCTTCTTTGCTGTAACACTCTCGGTTTATATTGTCCTCGTTAAAGTGTATTGAAATCGAGGCGCGAGCGTAACAGACGGTCTCGCGTAAATTACACGAGGCGTTACACGCGAACGTGACGCGACGACAGCCTGAGAAATCGAACGGCAGCTGATAACTGGTAGCTATTAGCGATAACAACTTCTGGCTGGACGAATCGTTTTCCATATCGTAACTGTTCGCAACTGGCAACCGCCGCACAGTTTCAGATAAACTTCACTTCGCGTTCGGTTCCGTTCAGTTCTCTACTCCGCTGTTGCTACTCCACCGCGAACTTTCCCGGCATAAGTAGTTCTTCCTTGGTCGCGGCCGTGTTCCTTCTTTGTCTACTTTTTATCAAAGTAGTAACCGGGAACGAATGAAAACCTCTTGTCCAAGGAATCATACGTTGTATACCTTCTAGTATTGTACTAGTCGTGGAAGTAGGATGTACCGTCGATTAGATCTAGGAATTTATAACAATTCTTCTTTTCCTCAATTGGCCGATCCTTTCTATAGGAATTTGAAACAATATTTCCTTGAATATGGGAGATAAAACCAAAACGCGTATTTGCATGTCGAAAACAGTACTCAATCGCTTTATATTTATAAAACTTTGGTGTATAAGACAAGGTTTTCGTAAGCGCATCAGGACAGAAGATAGAAATAATATTTGAAATAATATTTTAATAAAGAGCGGCGTTCACGATTCGAGCGTATTTCCAGCGGTTAGTGAATTCATGGTAGTGATGGGCACTATCGATAATTTAAAGTATCGACTACCTAGGGAATAATCGCAACATACTATCGACTAATTAGTCGATAGTTTTTAGTCGGATGAAAAATCGCTCTCGTGGTTATGATCATAGCGTTCATATTTAAATAGCATTTTTACTTGACCAAACATGATCTAAAGCATCGATCACGCATTACGCATTTTCGAGTCTAATTTATTGTAGAAATGCATCTTCAAATTTTTATTTCGCGATCCTTGAATAAATATAATCCAAAGCAGCGATCATGCATTACTTTGCTCGGTAAAACTACCGAAGCGAACGAAAACATAACATTGTCTAAATGAACATCTATTGAAATCAATTTCCTCTGTGTCTAATTTATTCTCTGTCTCTAATTTATTGTAAAAATGAATAATTCTGATTAATAAATTAATGGAAATGAATATTGGCATTCTTATTTCATGTTCCTTGACCAAATGACTAATCCCTATTTTCGAAATGCAATTCTTCAGCGAAATACTAAAGTCTAGATTAGAATTTCTGTATCTCTAATTGTATATCGATCTATCAGTAATTTAATGTATGTCGCCTAAATTCTGATTAATAAATGAATGGTAATAAAATTCTGCATTTTTATTTCACTATCCTTGACCAATCATGATCTAAAGCATCGATCACGCATTATGCATTTTCGAGTCTAATTTATTGTAGAAATGCATAATTATGATTAATAAATTAATTAATAGATATGCATCTTAAAATTTTATTTCGCGAGCCTTGAATAAATATAATCCAAAGCAGCGATCATGGTATTTATATTCTGAACTTGGACCGTCGAGCTATAGATTGCAGTTTATCGATCATTCAAGCAGCCGCCTGAATTTGGTTCGATGTAGTCGATAATATCAGAGATTTAGCCGACTAAAAGTATCGTTGGCTACTATAGACTAAATCGATAGTTTTTAGTCGATGGTGCCCATCACTAATTCATGGTATCTCGCGTATTCGTCCCTCGTCGCGGGTATGTAAATAATTGCGGCCCGTACATTTGTTATGGTCGTCATAAATTTAACCAGAGAATTGTTGTCTTTGGAATATGACAAGGGTTCGACTATGCAGGTCTCAAAGGAACCCGCGTTGTGCAGCCGGAAGTGCTCTTGAGGTCTTGTAAACCCGGTAGCCGTGGCCACGGTAAGCGGCCCAATGTTACTGAGGGCCAAACATAATCGATAATCGATGCAATCTTTTCTACGTACCAACAGTCCTACCGATCTTTTTCCTTCTTCCCTTTGACAGCCGCGAAAGAAGCCAACAGTCGAGAACGGGTTGTCGAAATGTGGTGGTAAACGTATAATCGCGAGTCTTTAAGGGAGGAGATCCGTCCCATCTTGGCGGTTCTCCTTGTCGAACAAGTGTAACTCCTGTTATGAATATTTAACAGGGTTACTGCCTCTCAAGAGTCGACCGCAAGAGAAAAATAATCATTGCTGCAGACCGGTAGCATTGTTATTCGATTTTAATAAGACCGCGCTATGGATTTATCCATTTAAATCAGATCCAGAGTAACTAAGTAAACAGTCTGTTTCCTTATTCCTGCAACTTCGGTATTCGGGTAGCCGAGCGGAAACTCTCACGCGGTACATAAGCTATCATGATCTCAAGTTTCTAATTACCAGACGCTATTCCGAGCTACAGTAACAACTTGCGATTATGCTAAAGCAATAATCGTTTAAAAGTACTGCGGTGAGTGCGTAAAACTATTCACGCTAATATGGTCGCTCTGATAGGGACTGTGCATTGTCCACATTGAGACCACTATTTTCTTTTTACACTGTATCGCGTACTTTTTGATAAGACATGTGATGACAACTTTAATGCGAATTATTATCTACAAGTAGTGTCATATTCTTTAACTCGTACAACGCTACGGAATATCGAATTTGAATCAGGGACTCATGGACGAATCGTATTAACGATGGATTCGCATGAGTTATCCTCGATTATTTATCAGATTTCATTCGGAACGCAATCAACGACGAGTATTTCGCAGCGTGCCAATCGACTGATCGACTTTCGATAATTTTGTGAAACAACGTCGTCGCCCGGATGCTGGAACCCGTTCTACCACCAGTCTGATAATTAATTGCCGCTCCAGCGATCGCATTTGCGCCGCTACTTACCTGAAAACGTCATTAGTGCCTGCCGGCAGTCTGAGAGTTCCTGTTTGTCAACCGGATACTTCGGTGTCACACGGTATAACGTTTCGTTATTATCTCGAAGTAGAGGACTCGCGGCCTAACCGACCAGTGAAAGGACATTCTACCATCACTCGCGTTGTTTTCGCCTGTGTTCCGTTCCTGTTTTTGATATCTTTGTCCGCCCACCCCCTTCTCTCTTTGTCCGTGCAGGCTCCGCATTCACAAGAATTCCTCTCATCGTCTCCTTCGGTCGTGGGCGACGAACGGTACCACCCTTTTGCATTTTCTTCTGTACGCTTTGCCGTCTCAACCGTACGGTCGCGGCGCGTCGCCTTTCCTCCTCTGCCTCTCGTCATTCTTCCACCGTCTCGTTTTTTCTACCCTACCTCTACGTTTCCATTCGGCCTTCTTCTTCAGACAATGAAAAGCCCTCGCTCAGAGGTAAACGGGAAACGATAGAGAACTCGACGACGATAATTGTTAGAGATTTCGCTTTTATCGCGGCCAGAAGTAGATCTGGCCGCGGTTGAATTTTAATCTCGAGCCTCTTTGCCAGCAAATTTTTTCCACGGATCGGTCGGAAGAATCGCCCCCCACAGCACCGTCGCGTCGTCGCGTCCTATAATTTTCATCCTCGGCTGTAATAAAGTTGATTGTTCGCACGATCGAACGTGCTGGTAACTTCATCATCTCGTCCTGCCCGATTCGCTTTCAAAATATTAATTATCTCGTTAGAATCAGAAGCAGATTTCATTAAAATATCGAAATTGTGCAAGATCGAATATGTAATTATTCTGTATCCGTGCGTCGCACGAACGTGGTATATATAATAATATCACGTTTCAAAAGTAAATGCAATACATACCAGGAGGTCCTACACTCGCTAAGCAAGTAACATAGTTCTGCTCTAATTATCGTTATATTTCGATGGAACGCGCGTGAGCATGCGTTCGAAATTAATTCGTGCTCGAATTCATTTCGATTTTACGTCCGCCAATTAATATCGGCCGGGATAATGAAACCCGATGGCACGGGAATACGTAGTGAAGTGAACACATTCGAAGTATTAGCGCGCGCATTTATCACGGGATTTTCAAGCTGTTAAGATCGATTTAGATAAAACGCAAACAGCTCGTATACGTGGCCGCGCGGGTGAGCACATATGTGTGTGTGTGTGTGTACCGGAGTTCTTGCGCGTACACGAGTCATTTGCGTGGGTATAACATGAAGGTAGCATTGACGTTCGGATTTCATTCTTTCTTCCCGTATTATCTCGTATAATGCACGAAAATGCAAATGGAGAACCATTGTAACTTTTATTCGGATTTGCGAAACTAATGTAACAACGTGTGCGTCTCTCACGTGCGCCGCCCGTAATACATATAAAGCTTTGTACACCGGGCAAGTATTAAAAGTTCTCTCTGTCTGCCTCCCGCTGTTATATTCCCCGTACTCTCTGCTGCGCCGCTAAGAACGCTTTTAATGTTTCGAGTTGTATTAATCGCGACCATTTTACGTTTTCGTGCGAGGCGTGTTAAAACAGCGGCGAAATTTCGTGGCATCCTTCGTCATCTGTACGCACGTTGTATACGCGATGAACGTGTATTCGGTGTATAGCTTACGAGCGTCGGATAACAGATACGTCGACGTGTTCGATGCGTTACCCGAAATTTGAATCGTATCGCTTTGCGTCCGCTCTAAAACAGATTCCCCCTAGCTTTGGGACAATGAGTAGGGGGGACAAAAGGCACCGTTTATTGCGCCAAACGTGTGGTGCATTAAACACGGGCGACCCTTATTTAAGAACGACACACCGACCAGCTTCGGTGGGTCGCTCGTGTGTACTTGGAAGTTCTCGTGAACACTCGAATATTAAATGAGCCAAGACCATCGGGTCAAACAATATAGCTTTCATTGGCCAGTCGTTATTAAGAAAAGTTTCACCCTTTCTATGCGGAGGTGCGAGGGTCTGCGAGATGCAGAGCTGTGAAAGAGGGTCGCTGCTGCGTTCAAGGAGCGCACGAGGGTGAAATTTCGCGCGTGCTTGCTCTCGTCTTGTACCTCTACGCTCGCCAAATGTCGAACGAATTAACTTCTGTCGCGTGAATACACACGCAAGATTTCTAGATTTCGCCTCTTTCCATCGCAAAACACTTTTTCAAGTGACTCGTAGCGAAACGATTTTATAGAATAATGGGACTGTGTAATTTCTTCCAGAGTGGACACGAGACGCGACCTTAGGGAAGGACTAGAAGTTCCAAGCGTTCTCTGTAGAAATAACTAGATATTTTTTCTTCTTTCCCCGAACTTCGAGTACTTCAATTACTTTTAAATGGATTTATTTATCTCGACGATGTACACTTGTTCGAGTACGCTACGAACTTAACTCGTTATAACTGTAACCAGATCAAACGGAACGTAAAACAATTACGGGAACTACGTAACAAACAATTTTCTTACTTCCGGCGCGACATAATCCTTCCTGACCAGGAGTCAGTTCTTTCTTTTGAAAAAAAAACTACGGGCAGACCGGCTATCTGGCTGATAATTATCGGCCAGTTCGCCTTTCGTTTCACCCCTTGACATCCTTTTCTGGGTGAAACGATGGCGCGAGACTCGGAGTCAGGACAAAACAGGTCTGTACGTAGTCAGGAGCGAGAGAGGAAGGAAGGGGATAGAGCGCGATCGAGAGTAAGAGTTCGAGAGGGACGGAGTTGGGAACCAGTGGTGGAGGTTGAGGAGGAACAGAGGGTGGGCGCAGTACAGGGGCGGAATTTCGCGCGTGCTCCGCTTCATCCCCCTCGGTTACCGCCACCGTTGCCGCCGCTGCTGCTGCTGCTGCTGCTGCTGCTGGATGCTGAGAGTAGCTGGACCGCGCGCATGAGGTGTCAGTTCTGCGCGCGACCTCTCCCCTGAAGGTGTCAACCTACTCCGCGACCTACTCCAAGGTGTTTGCCAAAGTCTCGTGCAACTGACGTGCTTGTCCTCGCGCGTTTCTTTCGTTTCCTTTTATCTCTCTCTTTTTCGCGCGCGTCAGTTCGTCACTTTCCGGCTCTGCGTTTGTCGTTGTTCACCGAACAATAGAGAGAGAGAAGAGCCATCCGAGAGTGGACTTTTCTTTTTCGAAAGGAAGAACCGGAAGTTGAGCCGTCCATCTGACACGTGACCCGCTGCACCAGCATTATCATGTTCGCCGGGATGTCCAGAGGCAACAATGTACGTGAAACACGTTTTTATTGCCACCGCGCGGATCGTCTCGCCTGGCTTTCGATTCCTTTCCTCCTTTCATTCCGTTTTATCCAATTCTCGATCCCTCGCGTTTATCAGTTTACGTCCGCGTCCCGTTAACGCAAGACGAGAAATGCATAAATCGTCGGTTTTTCACCGGAAGTCGGATCGATCCGCTTCGATCTAAACCGTTGACTAATGACGCGCGAGACAAAATGCATTCGGGCTGTCGGAATTTCGCTCGTTTATCTTGGTTCCACCTCGTGGAGTTTCGTGCATGAACCGCGGGCCGCGCGCCGTTATCGAACCCGCGTAAACGTTAGTGATAACCGACTCCCAGCGTGCGAGTATGTATTCTATATGTAAACGTAGCGTGCGCTGGCCACGGTTCAGGTGCGTTCGACTATACGAAATCGTTGCGGCGTGATTTCTTGATGATGCACGCAGTTCCTGCATTTTCACGAGATTGCCCGTTCGGTCGTGATCGATCGTTCGCGATACCGATCGTTTAATTTTACCGACCATTCCTCGCCCACTCTCTCCCTATCCGGCCTTATATTTTCATTCTATATACAATCGGTACCATCCAGAAATTTGAAATGTGAAATATTGCCGGTTTCCCGTTCACATACGTCTTCGTATCGGCGATGCATCATTGTCACATTCCGTTTATTTTTCGGCAAATTTCATGAAAGGATCCTTGGCAAAGTAGGCAGACACCAGTGAGGTATATCGTGAAAGCTAGTTCCTCAGGTGGCGATAATTCATCAGAGTCGAGTAACTCGCCGGTCCCTGAATGATTAATTAACGTCAGTGTCAGTACTCTAGCACATTGGAGCAGCTTGTTTTTTCTTCTAACCAACAACGAATATAGTTCTTCAAACAATTTTAATTAACCATTCGTCCTTTCCGTCAAATCGGTTCCCGTCGTCGCTTTTTTCCACAGCTGACTGTTCGTTCCTCCATTTAACTTTAAATTCGTTTTAAACTAGCTACGAAGCTTTATCAAACATTCCATCCTATAGAAGAAAATATTCCACTTCTTCTCACACATTTTTCACATTCTTTCGTTTATTGGCGCAAAAGCACTTGTTCGCGAGGTACGCTGATTGTCGACATTCTAAACGACATAGGCCACACGGTACTGTCGAAGGACTCGGCAACGGGCGCGTTCGGTAGATTTTAATTTTGCCGCGCGCGTTTGTATGTACAGATAACAAGCGCACGAGCGTTGAAATAAACGGTGAAGCGCGTGATCGCAAAAAGAAATTCGGCGGCGCAGATCAAAGCGCGCGCCGCGGCATAGTTCTGGCAAATCGAGTTCTAACCACTTTCTCCTTTCAATCGCTTTAACGGGGGGTAAACTTCGAACCGATAAATCGTGGACTTTGCCAATTATTATTCCATTGTCGAGAACAATAGATAGAAAAACGTTTCATTCGTTTACATGAATGTGATTACGCCGCGTATTTAACGCATGGAAGAGTGATCTCGAATTCCCATCGCTTATCAGTCAGTACGCTCAAATAATTTTGCGTACGCCTCAATGCGATTCCGATTATTCGTTTCGATCGTTTGCTCCTGCGAGCGTGCAATTATGCAAACGAACATCTGCGTGCATTAATCGAGACGAATAATAATTGTTCAGTAAGTGAAATTCATGATTCCATTAAGGACAAGTGTCACGAGACGTTGTTCGCGTGTTTTGTCTTAAGTTTTTAATACCAAGTAGCGCCTCGCCGTGTTAAGAACAATATACTCGTAACTTCTGAAAGCTGACCGAGTCCAGGCGAATTTACGGTGTATTTCGATATAATGGAGAGCAAAGAGAATTTTCACCGGGGGTTACATAAATTGGCTTTCCCCTCGACAAGCGTTTTCTTTCCGCGAGGTAATTCCGCGTCGCGCTTCACGGACAGTCGTCCAGCTAAGTGTCCTTAATTGGAAACGCGTAAATCCTGAAACGGCGCGGAGGACATCTAATTCTATTCCGGCTGATCCTCTCGTAGACAAGTGTGGGCAATTTTCATTTAATCTCGTCGCGCCGCGTCCTGAACCGGCTCTTTCTCCCATTGGCGAATGCAGTTAAACGAAGGTAGGAAAGAGGTGAAAACGAGCCGGGGTAAGTCGCGCGAGAAAAAGAATTTCCACCTGCGCCTCCAACGTCGAGTTTTAAGAAGATTTTGCCTTCTTCTTACATTCTCTTTTAAATGATCAGATAGACTGTTTTCCTTCTCTATTAATTAGTACTATTTCCGCTTCATGTTGCGGGGACGATATACCCTTGTCGTTGGCAACGTCCGGGTGATTCCGGTTGATTGTCATCGACACCTCGTCATCGCCGATGTGACGGTGTACGACCCCGACATTCCGTCCGGAATCGGTGTAATATTTGCGGACGATGAAAGCGTTACGAGCATTTTCGTGTACGGCATACCTCGGTTCGTTAATATTCATCGATTTCCATCGGCGGTGATCGATTACTTTCTGTAACTTTTATCGGTCGCGGTGGTCGTTTGAAAACTCGCTCGATCTCTCTTTCCCTCCGTATATTCTCGCGGGCACTGACCGACAGACAATCGCGGGAACGTAATTACAGGGGACGGCGGATTAATTAATTCTCTGATTGCGACATCAAACAACGGAGCTCGAAGTCGAGCGATGGATTTATTAATTTCGTTCGTTTCCTTGTGACGCGGTTCGATGACACCCGCCGCCATCGCCTCGTACAAAAAGAGAGTGGAACCTGACGATGAAAAAAGGAGAGTAAAAGTGCGATGCGACGGACGCGAATAAAAGGTTCCGATGGGGCGGGACGATCAATGTTACATTCGAGGGGGCGAGGCGCTCTTAAAATGTCGTGCGTCAAGTGAATCGCTAGTAAAATGTAGGTCGGACGAAATTACACGTCACTTCTTATTACTCGCGTCGAATGAACCTCACCGTTGCACGTGATGGTTTATATATGTATGCATGGGATGTAACTAACCCGACGTCGATGCCGAGCCGGGGATCGAAATAAATAGCCCGTCGACGAATCACGTTCAACTGGCCGCCCGAAGCGTCATTTCATTCGCGAAATTGCCGCTCGGCTCACCTTTCAATGCTGCGATACAGGTAAAATCATGTACGACCCTAATCGTTTCTCTCTTTTCGCTGAACGAATGTTTTTTTCCATCGGCAATCGCAGTAGGCAAATATGTTGGCATTCGACGTACGCGCGGCGTTCAAACACTATCAAAATACGTACGCCATGAATTTAATACGATTTGATTTGTTCGAACGATTCCCGTAATGTTTGCATCAAATTTTATATCGTTGTGTAGATATTCCATATCCATTAATGGAATTATTTATCAGGAATCAATACATATTACCGAGATACAGTTTAAACCGTCCCCGAGTAATTTTATGTCTGAATACAAAATGGATTATTAAAATTCAGGTGCTCGTATGCCGGACGTTCGATTGCATCTGTAATTATAATAATCAATACGTTTTTAACGATTTGAACAAGGGAATTTCTAGGTTGATTTAAACATCCCAAAGTAGGATATTATCTTACGTAAGCGTAATTAAAGCGATATCCGTTGATTGCAGGTCCCTCTGAGCAGCATTGTCCCATATTCGGCGCAGCTCGGTTTAATCTCGCTAGCTGTCTGCCTGGCCCCTCTATCTCAGTCATGAACTCTTATCTCGGCGGTTAAAGCGCGGGCGCAAGTTGCGCGAAGCTAGGCGAAAGTCGTAAAATAAACATGCAAAGAGAAAAGTGGGCGAACGTCTGTTCGCAGTAAATCGGCGCTACCCCTCGAAACTCTCGACGCCGTTTTGTTAACTCGTCCAAAACTATTTCCACTGACGTGCGCGTTACCCTGCACCGGCCGGACCGCTTGAAAAGTGGTTGAACCCCCGGGGAGAAGTGGGCACTGACGGCCGAAGCAACGGTGCGGCGGTGCGGCGCGGCGCGGCGGCGGCGGTGGCTCGAAGAGTCGAACGACATTACATAGTAGTACGCTCAACAAAAGTTTTCCGTGCGACATGCAGAGTGGACACTGCTCGATTCCTGCTTGCTCCTTGAAATTTGCATTTTCGAATACATACGTATACGCGCGCACACGTATTCTTACACACGGCTATTTTCCGTGCTCGTGATCCTCTTCGAGCAACGTTCGGACCGCCCCGCCTCCGTCCCTACATCCCTCGCTCTTTTTGAGTTTCTCCCCCGTTGCGCGCACGTATTTTCCAGCCCCGCAGAATAACAGGTGAGTTTACTCGGGCCAACTTATGCCATTTGCCATTGGTCTACCGTTCTCTGTCAGACGGCTTCCGAGTACACTCGTTCTTTAGTCTGGAAAGTTGCTGGCCCATCTCGAAGAGTGAACCCGCAAAACAACCGGCGCCGCTGTTCTCCGCATATGCGTGTAATCGAGCCTTCGCTGCTTTATTTTCCTGCTACGAGAAGACGTTGGAGCGCGGTGAAAAGTTTCCCCGAGCTTCGTCCACGAATGATGGTCGCTCCTTTATTTAAGGATGTATTGGCTATACAGTCAATCCCAAAAGATTATGTATCTTAGAAAAACACATTTCCTATAATTAAAAAGAAATCAGACGTCGGAAGAAGAATACTAATTATAAATAGCTACGTGCTAAAATGTATGGAAGGAAATACCCAATTAATTATTGACGCTGGCGAAAAGTTTTTATAGCGTAAAAAATTCCAGACTTTTTAGGCTTGTATTTCCTCAAGTCAGTTGTTTCTTCCAACTTCATGCATGCACACCAAGTACCAAAAAGTTTCTGCTGATTACCATAAGAATACCCGTGAATGAAATGAATAAGTGAACCCGTGAATTGATTTAAAATTTTGCAGGTAGCTTTTTAATAGTAATAGGAATCTATAATAAATTCAACATGCTAGCATTGTTTAAGTGTATTTCCTATACATCCTTAATTCGATAAGTATTCGTGATCGCGACTCAATTAAAAGCAACCTTGCTTCGATTGGAACTCTTTCTGCTTATAATTAACCGTGCTCGTAATTTGCAACAAAACAGAAATAAAATCCTAAGCGACGCGAACAATTTTAATTTGTGCAAGAAACTTCATTAGAAAGATGTTGTTGGAACAAGTGAATATACTTATATTTCAAATGAGTAAAGAGTGGCGAAGTATCGTTCGACTGGTTCGGTTTCGAGTTCCTCGTGCATCCACGTTGAGAAACCTAATAAAACGCAATGAAAAAGAAGGTCTTCGAGGATCGCTCGAAAGAGAGAACAGGGAAGCTGCTGTAATGTCAGGAATACTTTCGAAGATCGCGATGAAATTTCGTCTTATCTAAGAAAAGATAAAGAAGGGGAGGGAAAACAGTAGTGAAACATGAGTTCGCTTTCTACGGTAACTCGTCCTGGCGTAACCTTCGTTCCACACAGAATTAACGAAGTTATTCGCTGAGATACGGTGGAAGTTGGTATAACGGCTCGCGAGTTTTGTAATTTGCATTATTGTCGAAAATACCTTTTGGAAGTCGAAAAACAGAGATAACGCAGTTTCTGAGCCACGAGATTAGCCGAAGATAAACGACTGAGGATCTCTGGTAGAATACATTTAGAGCTAATTTTGAAGCATCGGTTGGTCGGAGAAATTCTCTGATGGTTCCCTTCGCGGAACATGAAGTTTCTCGATGGAGCTTATGGTATCCTCTATGCACGTACGTCGATTTTACTTGGAAAGCCAAAGCCCTTTTCGACGGAGAAAGTCTCTATTGAGATGTTCGTCGTCGCTTAGTTATTATACGTGTTCTCAAGTATCATGAATAATATCATCATGAGATGTTTCAAAGTACATCAAGTATCTCGTTCTCGTAAAGTATAGATCAACAAATATAAACAGATTATTCCCGAGATGACATTAAAGCTATCTGAATCGATACTCAGGATAAATAATATCGGAAACCCATGAGAATGTACGAAGTCTCCATCAGCAGCCGGTGCGACACGTGTGCCCGAGCTGCTCGCAATTAAACCGCCGTAACGTAATGGGAATGACCCTACGTTAGGGTACCACCGCGACATGTCGGTGTCTCGTAGCATGGAGTAGAGTAGTCCTTAGAACGACATACCGTATCTGCAATATAGCATACCGCGGCATAATGTGGCATAATAAACTCGAGGTAGTTGTGCCGTGGTACGCATCGCGATATACATATATACATTATCGAGTTCCTGGCTGTAGGTTGGCCAGCAGGGCGCACGGCATAGTTCCGGCGTACCGTATTCTATCCGTTAAGCTAAACTGCACGCTTTCCTCGCGCGCGCACGGCCTCTCATTATCTCGACACAATGAATGCCCCGCCCGGCCGGTATTGGCATTTGCGCGAATTCCAATAGAATTTAATTGGTGAAGATTGTGCGGGTGTGTGCACGCAAACCCACACGCTCGCAGCTCTTGAGCGAAAAATGAGCGACTGGCCGGCCGCCGATCTGGCCGTTTGCCGCGCATATTGTCCACGCTTTTTTCCACTCCGTCTCTACCCACGACTCCACTTTTTTGGCGTTTAATAGACGAGACGGCGGCTATGGTCATTTCGCCGGGTATATATATCCCGGAAGTTTGAACGAACGGTGTCATCCCGCCGAGTTTCTGGATATCTAGTCACCCCGGTTCCTAGCATTATCCGCGCCGAGTTTAACTTTGCTAATCAGACGGGAATTACCGTCGCCCCCGTTCTAGAACCGGCTCCTCTCGCTTTTAGCCAAAGTCGAACTAAGCCTAGGTGTTAGACTCGTTGCCAAATTGTGTTATCCTTTGTATCGCGACGTAACTCGCGTCGCTTACTAATTCTTTTCCGAAACGTGTAAAGCGAGTTCGGAAGTCAGATTAGGACAAATTCTTCGTTCTAAAACCATTCGATTCGCGTTTGGCTTATCGGACGTGCGGATTCGTGTTTTGGTGAAACGGAATGCGGGTCGGAATCGTGTACACTGTTCCCATTCTTCTTTTTGCCGCATCTCCAGGGGATACAGCGTTTACGAGAACAATACCCGGTTTCCGGCGCTAGAGGATGGCTATTGTTCGAGTATATGGTTTTCGATAGGAAGCGAGTTCTTCGACGTGGTGAAAATTTCTCGCGCTCGGTGGTAAGGTGACGTAACCGACATTCAAATTCTCCGAGATTGTTCCTTCTAGTATGAAACTGTGAACTGATTTCTTTCGGCGACAGTGTTTGCGAATATAACCGAGGGAATCGACTGGTTGATAGCAAGTGAGAGATAATATTTCAAAATCTGTCCAATCAATTGTGCGGGATCATCAAACGATTCGGTTCGGTTTCCGCGTTGACTGAATCCTGATATTTTTATAAACCGCCGTGAAATAACAACAATAACAACAACAGCTCGAGACTTGATCCATGATGTAACCGGTCGCGATGGACCATTTGCAATGGAGATGAAAGCGAACGAATTTGCAATTCCTACAGCATATCCTTTCGATGGAGGAACGAAATAATGGAAACGGATCGCGGCGGCCTTTGTTGAATTCGCCTTTATAGCACCGATCAACCAAATGGCGAAGCGGGAATCGGGATTTTTCAAAGAGGCTGATTCCGTATTTACGTTAGCCAACTGTTTCCACTCGCTTCCGCCTGCCCCGCGCCTCTCGGCCGGACCGACCAGCGGATTACAGAACAGTTTTACATTAATTGTATAAAGGCTTGGCGCACAATCAGTTCGTGGAATTTAATTTGTTTTCAATTTGCTCGGCAAACGCACAGCAAATAAAGGTCTGATCGAACCGATAACACGCTCTCCCGTCTTCTATTTAATTCATGTAAAGTATAGACCTATACGTACGTACATACATGCATACATAGGTGCACGTAAACGCGCAGGGCTTTCCGCGGATGCCGTTAAAACTGTTCCAACGGTAAAATGTGCCGGCCATCGGTTTTGGCTCGGTCCGAACCGGATCGATATATCGGAATCGATATACATATAACACAGCCCATAATTCACCCTCGGTTATAACGTAATCCTTTAATTCGTGCCAATATAAATTAGAATAAGCTGCGATCTGTCCGGGCGGGATCCGCCTTTCCTGAAAATTCCCAGCGAAGTCCGCTCGATATTCTCCGGCATCCACTTTCGAATTATGATTGGTGGCTCTCTCAAGAGCCGGAGAGGCGTGTAGTACATTGAATCGAGGGAAGATAAATCGCCGGATGTACCTTGGACGTAGCCAGGTATGATGTAACGATTAATAAATTCATCGTTTCTCGTCATTCAGGAGAAAAAAAACTGTCCTTTGTTGAACAACGTGAATACAGTGGATTAATCCGTGAAAATGTGTAACGCGTTTACCGTTTTAAATAACTACATCGTGTCACGCGTTTATCATAAACTGGCGTCGAAAGAACGTGATTAATGATCTCAAAGAGGATCAGGCTTCTCGCGCGTAACTTTCGAGCTTTTTAAATACATTTTTTCTTTCCCCATTCATATTCTTGTCACACTTGACATTATACTAGAATGCTCAACGTCAATAGTTAATGAGTAATTTGCAATAAACTGTTTTATCGTTTTTTGCCAATTACTCGTTAACCATCGACGCTAGAGAAAAATGTTCCAGATAAAAATCGTAGCTCTATTTATCAATTACAAATAAGGTCGTATGCAATTTTCCCCTAAATCCAACGGTTTAGAAGTAATTGACGTAGAACGAAATTTTTTCCAAAAGTTTGTTATTTCGTCGGTGAGAACGGCCGGATTTTGTCAGTACTCATGAAGTGCCTCTTAATGACATTTAACTTGTTAAATACGTTAAATGAAGTTAAAAGAAAATTAATATAAAGAAGAAGTTAGAAGAAAATTATACTCGTTAAATGAAGTTAGAAGAAAAATACATAAAATCTTTTTTATACAAACGATATCGCATTGTAGTGTACAATCCACAGTTATTATACGTACATCGATGAGTTTAACGATGAGTTTTTTGGAACGAATGACAGTGACGGGCGAATGACGAACAATAAAAGAGCAATATATAGATGAATAATTCATTCTATTTTTGACGTTTCGTCCCGTCAAGGATAAATATATCGAACCCAATTTCGTGGGCCCTGCGCGCATACATAGTGCAGTATTCAAATGCGACACGGTGAATATTGCTTGATAGGAACTTCGAAAATAACTTTCCAAGACGAACGTAAGACAAAGTGTCAACGATCATTCGATTCTCTCGGTTGGTTATCGATTTAAACGTTTTACTATGTTCGTAATCCGTGGCGGCTTCAGCGAGACACGGCCAGATCTAAAAGTAGATGATTCTCTTCGCGTGCATAAACCACCTTAATGCACCTACCGTGAGAGAGTGCATCATCGTTCTCTGCAAATGACACGCCCGTCCATTCATTTTCTTTTATCTGTGCTTTGTCCATTGTGCCGGCGCAACAAAAGCGCCGGGTAACGATTTAATAGAAAGGAGTCCCGCGTCTTTTGCCGCAACTTTTCCCTACCCAATTCGGTCCGCGCACAGAACTCGTTTCCCTGGCCATAATCCTCTGACTCGATACCCTATCGATTTGTTGCATCCGTTTTTTTATTCGAGTTTAATGACCAGATCGAAATTGCAATATCAGACTTCATGTAACAAAATAGGAGTTTCTGACTCACCAATTTCAGTAACGCTGTGCGTCATTATTAATCCGTATGCAATATATTGATCACGAGTCTCTTTTCATATAAAACATATTTCAAATCGAGCATATTGTTCGGCTTTAATTACGGTTTGATCGCGGGACGAATGTTCGATCAAAAGATCATAAAATCCACGAGCTCTAGTCATTTATCGATGCCGTATCGAATTCGCAACTTTTTACTCCCCATAAAACAGGAAGGAGCTTAGAGTGCCAGGATTATTTTCAACTAAACGCGGCTACCATTCCGCTGGGATTAATACGACGGGAAATGTGCAATCGAAGATCGCCTGTTCGACTTTTGACAACCTTTTAATGAACCATCCAAATTGATTATTGGACATAACGCTACAGCCGGAATATGTACTGCTACCGGTTTCAATGAAACCAGCATTTGAGTCAGGTTAAAAGACCTCATACCTCCTCGCGTACATAAACCGCCTTAATGCACCCTCGGTAGCAGGCCATTACACCACGCTACCCCCTCCGCACGTCTCCTCGTGTACACCCTTTCGGGGCTGACTTGCTTGGGCGCGTTCACACATTTATACAGGGCTACCGTGCACACACACACACACGTTTAGCCCTGCCATTGATACGTAGCAGCGTGCACGTATACACGATCCTGGAGGCGCACGCCTCCCTGTACCATTCAGCTTCCCCCTTAACGCATATTTACGCTGTATCGACCAGCTAGTGGGCGAAATTTATACTACCAGCAGCGATACATTATTTCCCGTGAACATTAGCGTAGCGACGTTATTGCATTCTCGTCGGGGATTGCGTACGCGACTCACACGACAGTACGTTCTCGCGTTTACATTCTTCTACACGAGGAACATCGCGGAAAAATATGTTCGCTACTTCGGATGGTCATTTATACTTGTTAGACTTCGAAGGATCCGACGGTGAACGAGGTCTCAGTTAACGCCGTGTGCTCTATATTTTTTGTTACACTATTCAACGAACGACGGATTGTCTGCATGTTTACCAGACTGCTCAGAGTTGATTGCTGGCCGCCGCGTCGGGATGCTTCGATATATTTCATTCCAGAGATATATACATACATATGTATATCTACGTGTATTTGTCGTTTGTTCGTTTTTCTCCCCTCGTCCTTTCGCCTGTAAATTCGCCGCGAGATTGTGTCTCGGTTGTAGCTCCGCTTTTCGGGAAAGTGGCCCATTCTCGCGTGGTATGTCCCGCAATGCGACCACTTCCAGCTACACGTATATCGAATAATCCCTTAGCTAGCTTAGCCAGCTGTTTTGAAAAATTTAACGTTCGAGCGTTACCAGCAGCGGCTCCCGAATCCCTCCAAGCGTGCACAGGGCGAAGATTTCGTCCGCCTCCATTATTTCCGTCGACGAGGGCTCGGGAAAATTTCGCGAGCGAGTTTAACATCGCGACGACAATCTGTTCCGCGCAACCTCTGAGAATGTTCCTACGCCCCGTTGTTTTCGCGGCTGCTTTTCGTCAGACGCAGTAGGCATTCGTAGCCACGCAATCCGCGAGTTTAAGGTTTCTCGTTCTTCTACAATTCAAAGCCTCGTTTCCGGCGACATGAACTATGAACATTTTCTTCAAGTTTATTCGTCTTTACGATTAGCTTTAAGGAGTTTCTAGCGCACGACGCTATTAATTAGCATTTTAATTTGATTAGCAAAAGTAACTTTTCGTTTTTTCGTACAAAGACAGAACGTGCGTACTAATAATACTTTTTTCCTCGATGAAACGACAGATCCACGAGTTCGCCTCGCAATTCAATCTCTCGTCTGATTATATTCCCGGGTGGGCGAGGGGAGTCGAACTTTCTCTGGGAACTCTGCGGGCGACACGAATAAACGGGCATAAATATTTTCTCACGGCGAGGCGATGGGACGGCAAGCTGAGGCGAGTTAATATTCCTTCGGCTCCGCCCGGGACATTGTTACACTGCAACTAGCAGCCACTTCAGAAAGTTGAGCAATGAATTAGCCGCACGGTTACTTATGCCTGCTTTCCAGCTCGTGAATTCGTGTCGAAAAACCGCTTCTTGTCTCGGACGCTAGAAATTTCGCTCTACATCTCCCGATAAAACGCTTGGGACGAAGTTCGAAAAGAAATCGCCCAACCCGTCACGTTTTTCTATCAACTCCTAGGCTCGCAGCTGGCACTCGCAAGGAAACGTAATAGAGAGGCACGCGCGAGCTGTCCTCTGATATTATACTTCATATGACGCGGTAGCTGGCTCTCAAGTAAACTCTATTATTTAAACGCGTGTCGCTGGAAAAACGGATACACTCCATACTAAGTGTAAAGTTACGGAAGCGGCTTGTTCCGTCCGAGTGGAAATTGTTTACGGACTTTAAATAGAGAATGTCATTTACGGAAAACTTTTCAGGAAAACTTCGTTTCCGCTCTCCGCCACCGCCGCCGACTCCACGACGCGGTGATTTACTCCTGTTCGAATTCTGTTTTTTTTCTCTGTTACAAAATTCAACCGGGAAAATTTCCCGCACGAAGTATGCGACAGAGATCCTCTTTTCGTTAATAATGCGCACTTTGATATATTACTTTCACCGCCCCGTCTCTATCTTGTTTTCCTTTATTAAAATGCAAAATGTTGGTGGATCGGGATGAAACTCGTTGTCTCGGTAAAGCGTTTAAAGTTCGCGATTAGTTAACTTCGACCACGAGAACGAAACGCGTGTAAATATTTGTCGGTGGACGTCGTTACAGGTTTGCGACGTGATTTTATTTTCGTTTATGAGATCGTTCGATGATCGGGATGGAAAATCGATGCAGTAACTGGAAAAAAAATATGGGTAACCCTGTGTCTAAAAAAATAGCAGTTTCGGAGATTTAAGCGTTCCAGGTTTATAGTTTATGAATGGGGACCGATAAAAATTCGCCTTTTGATACGAGGCGGGCGCAATTTTCACGAAATTTTCCGGCCGAGATTCATTCCACAGCCTCACTTTCCTCTATCGGAGCTTCGAGTTTATATTTTTCGCTCCGCGCCGCGGGCCTGGTTACGCTGCGAAGAAATCCCCGAGGGTACCGTGACGTTTCCGTATTTTCAGGATAGCCTGACAACGGGGCGATAAAGTGAAACGGTGCGGATTCACCGTGAATGGCCACAGGGCCGGGTTACTGCCGCCCCTATTCGGCCAGTGATCTTGCCTGCTGTAAAAATATATTTATCCGACCCCCGTAAACTGGAAATTTCATTCTACCGTGCGCGAGATACGCGAGGTATGCGCACTTACAATTTACGTTACATCGGTAGCGCATGCAGTTTTTCCTTTTATGGAGATGTTAATTCACGTCGCGAAATAGGATGTCAGTTTTAGAGATTTATCTAACGAAAAATGTGAAAAAAGTAACTGAGAGTCCGTGTCGGAAAATTTTCGAGCTAGAATTTAAAACGAATTCGTGAAATTCTTTGCAAACGAATTTTGACAGGGACAGTACGATCAGGTTTTAGGCTAGTCGTAGTCATTTG
This sequence comes from Ceratina calcarata, assembly GCF_001652005.2. Lineage (NCBI taxonomy): Eukaryota > Metazoa > Arthropoda > Insecta > Hymenoptera > Apidae > Ceratina > Ceratina calcarata. The sequence goes on along the minus strand of NW_017135881.1, from coordinate 167,152 downwards.
GAGATTAATCAGACTCGTCGCAGGAGACCATGGATTCGGGGATGTACAATCTAATACAAACATCATCAGACTTGCGGGATTCGTTATACGCAACGCTGAGCTCATGGGATAGGGTATAAATCGTATCGAACCCGCGAGTCTCGAAATACATCTAGACCACTACAAACTTGTATAATCCAACTCCAATCCCTCCGGGTTTACGGCGAAGTCAATCGAGGACGTCCATGATTCGTAAAATTCAATCGCTGTCATCGGGGGTTTGCAGAAATTAATTGGGTCTATTCTGGTCCTGTAAAAGTCGACACGGACCACTTGTAGTTTGTAGAACTCTATCGGAACCATCATGAATTAGAATCGTAGAATTTGATTAGAACCACGATGGACTTGGATGGCCCGCCTAGAACTTGTAGAAGTTTGCACAGAGTACTTCGTGTAGATACATCTCGATGGAGACCACTTCCTGTGATTGGAATATTCTCGGTTTTTATGACGGTCAAGATTCTGTGTCGAATTGAATCATTTTAAGTAATCTCATAATCGATATGAATTATCTTGTATATTAACGCGTTTCCATAGTTAATCGCTTTGTTGCTTCCACAAAGGAAGCGGATATCGGTTTATCGACTTCGAAAACAGATTACGAAGCTTCCGAAGCGGTGCATAGCGCCATCGGCACAAAAGCACGCGTCGCATACGTGCAGGTATATATGTACGTATCGTACATTCCCCGTGTGGAGACATGCCACGGCGACGAAGACGCGCGGAGTCAATTCACGTCTCGTAAACGAGCCTTCACGCGCGCGCGCGCGCGCTCGCTTCCCCCGCGTTCCAATATCTGAGTCATAATTTTAATGAAATTCCACGTGGCGTTGCAGTCTCCGAATTTCAATTCACTATAAATAACGGGTCGGCCAGACGCCGAGCCGCGGAAAATGCGAAGGATCTCTCCAGAGGTACACAACCGCTCGGCTGCCGATATATTATATTTCGCTCGGTCAGGAAACGCGGTCAAATCGGCCGACTCGGCGCTGAATAAAAGTCGATGCGGGTGAATTCGCGAAAATAGAAATAACCCGGAAGTATTCGTAGGAATGAAAATTCCACGCTGTATAATGGGAATTTTTCACAAGGAATGCACGTATCTTCGTGCACCGAATCGTGCGCGATACCCTGAATTGCATCGACGATCCTGACTTTCTTTCCCGAAGTCTTGCCCTTCGGTATGCCTCGCGACGAGTCGCTATTTCACGCCGATGAAATATTTTCACCGTGCGACGCATTCGTGTTGAACTTTCTCGTTTTCATTGGACGAGAGCATCCGGGTTCTTGAGGTCTAATTTATTTATTAATCGACGAACGGGCCGACGCGTCGCGATGGGACGATCTGTTTCGTGATTAATTTCACGGAAACGACGGTGAATGCTCGCGAAACGTAATTACGAACGGATAGGTACGCATTGCATTTCATACGGTGCACGGTGAGAACATTTTCTCCCCTGGCTTTCACGTTAATTAATATCAGTTCGTTCGTGGCAACGTTACAAGATTTATTGCGCCATCGGGGCCTGCGGAAATTTCTCTGACGCGGATCGCCCGGGTTCAAGGACCTTACACGTATCGCTGCGACGCGTCGCTCCCGTTTGGTTTCATCGGGCGAACCGAAAAGTTTGCGCAAAGTTCACGGCTCGCGAAAACATCGCTAATTTTCAAGATTATTCGGCCTGTGGATCAACAATTTTCCAGCTGACGGTAATTTCGTCCGCCCGTGCGCGCGGTATACTGCATATTCGTAATAAATAATGAAACCGAGGACTTACGAGCGTGCATTATTCAACGCATGTACACGCGAATTCTCTTGGATTTCGTCCAAGCTGTAACGGTCGGAAATTAATTGTTCTTAATCAGACTTCCCTACGCGAGGACAGTCGAATCTCATATTTGCTTTATTTGTTATCTCTGAAACTTGTTAATTGTTCGTTCTGTGGTAAACTGCGAAAGAACTGTAGAGGAAGGGAAATGGAGTATTGATTTAAGAACAAATGAATTATACTGTCTTAGCGAAACTTCTTTTCTGCGACTTTTCCTTCTCGCGACTAACGCTGCGACAATTAATTCAGCCTCGATGAAGTCGCGCCGCGTCGCGCCGGGAGGGTCGGAAAAGAGACTCGAGAGGACAAGATCCTTGCAAGTTCGCGCGAATTGTACAAGAAAGTATCCGTGGTGCAAGCGAGACCTAAGGTGATGGAATAGCCGGGTGAAAAAAGCGTCGAGTGCGAGAACGAGACACGGATGAATGAAGGTTGGAGGAGGTCCACAAATAAGTAGTGTGGGGTAGGTAGAGGGTAGAGAGTTGCGAACCAGAAGAATACTCTTGACGTTGACAACGATGGAATGAAACTGTCGCGTTGAAGTACACCATGGCCTTTCTCCATCCTTGTACCTTTTTTGTCGTTACCCTCCGTTGCTTGCACGCTACTTCTTCCTTCTTCTTTTTTTTTTTACCGAGGCTAGCTGTATTAATTTCGTGCCCTAAGTAAATGGACGTAGCCGCGGAAAATTAAAAGAAAAAAACTTTCGTCTCGACGCACGGCTCCATTTACGCACATTTACAACACGTTTAAAGAGAGTTTTATTTTCTTCACCTTACATCTGCGTTGTTCATGAAAGACAATGCGAACCAAACAGATGTAACTTTTGAACAAAGGATTCGGGTAAATAATACGGGATGCTGAGGCACTTATTACGCTCGAACGTACTGTTAGGAAAGGGTTAGAAACTTCCCCGTTAAAGGGATAATATATTAACTCCGGTTAGGGGGCTCTCTTTTGTTCGGTGCTTATGAATTTCATATAAACTGGGGATAGCTGGAGAGAGAGATATATGCATTACGTGTACGTAGCATGACCATGATGTCTATACACGTACCTACGTACATACATCTACGTCAGCTTCGTGTGCCGTCACTGAATTTTGAATATAGTGCACGTATATTAAATTATAATTCACGTTTCGAGCAAACGCGGTGGCAAAACGTTAGTTGCAGTAGCTTTTCTAATTACGGTCTGTGTTTCAACTCGATTTGCTGTAAACTGATATAGTCTACCTCTCCATCCGTTGCGCTTTAGTTTAATTCGCGGAATCGGCGAATACTGGAAACGGGCAGGGAGATGAACCGAGTTTATACAACGATAGCCAGGCTTCATCTAATGGATCCGCGAAAATTCGATGGCCGATAAATTGACGCATTTAAAGCGGTCTCGGTCGACGGCCAGGCGATTAGGAGATAGGTAGACAGTCATAAAGTACCGGCTCGGGAACGACTTTATTTTAATAAAGACTCGCTAAATTGCAAAGCACTTTGCTAAAACGATTACCGCGGCGGGAAATTGCTTTTAGCGCCACAATTACGTTCGTACGTCGCCTTCCTTTCACCGTCACGATCCACCGCGCCACGTGCAACTGCGGGCCAAGATACCTCCACGGCTTCTTTCCGTTTCACTCCCAGCTCCCGTGGTCGTCTACGTCGATCACGTTTTACCTCCGACACCTTGAGCACGTGGATCCTCGTTTTCGCGTGTTACACTGATTTCCCTACCCCGCGCACGTGCCTCACATTCGTGAGAGACACGGTTACTCCGATCGCAGGCTCCAAATAGAAAGAGAAAAGCTGATCGATCGGTTTAAAAATTTCTCGCCGTTTTACTCGGTCCCACGTGATAGTTTTCGGAAATTTCTAATCTCCTCGGACTGCATTCACGCAGCTGCTCCTCCGAAATCTCTTTTCTTTTTTATTTATCCTACGTCTTTTAGTGTCGTGACGAATGACCACTGTTTTAAATCGACAATTCTTGGCGGATCTGGAAAATGGCGCGCCTATTCTTCGTTCGTAAACTTAATTGCAGACGGAGGGAATTGGTTCCCGGTTCCGTTTCATCGGCAGTCGGGTGAAGGTAATTCTACCCTCGTGCCGTGCCGCGAGAACAATGTTACCGGTTCGATCCCGGCCGACAAATATACTCCCGCTGGATGACCCAATCTTCGGGCCGAGTCCGAGAGCCACCCTCCTCTTTCATCTCTTGGACTTCGTGCACCGTCTCGCAAAAACTTCCTTAATCTTCCGAGCACATGAGAGGAACGGGTCCCTTCCGATATCGGTCTCTCGGACAAGTCGAATGCCAGAAATGCGAAACAGGCAGAGGGAGATCCTCGAAGGAGGTTGACGACAAATGAGTCAAGTGAAAAATAAGTTTAATCATAAAATTAGCAGCCATTCCAGTTGATTTTTTATGTACTGTTAAAGAATGCAAAGATGAACAAGAGAAGGTAGAACGTGACGTTCGACTGCGGGTGAAACCAACTGACTAGGGTAGATGGTTGACTGAAACGTGCGAGGGAGTGTGACGACTGTGATGTGTACGCGTTTGTGTGCGCCTATGACGTCTCTGACGGCGGGACGAGAGCAAGTAGTAAGATCAGAATGAGGGGCAGACGTGACAACGGGGCCGTGAAGCGAATCAAACGATTTTACGCTCTAAATTCCAGGTCTTTGCATCAACCCAGCGTAGGGGAGCTGGTAAGAAGTGGTAAAAAGTACAGTTATTTCGTTTCTCGGTAAAGTACCTGTATTCGTTTCTTTCGTATCGAGTCACTTCGTCTGTCTCGATGCCGCGATGATGCGATTGTAGATTAGGTCAATGAGAAACGAAGACGAATTCTTATAATAGAAAATTTTGGCGCAATATTTTTAATTAACCAGTTAAGTGTGTTTGACGACTATATCCGTCATCGCTTGATTATCGCGACACACACTGGGGCGCACTTTGCAAAATGATCGACACAGTTAACTGGTTAAAAGGTCTCAATTGAACATATGTTTTGTTCTAAAAATTGGAATGATTAAATTAAAAATCACGTTTGTTCGATCTTGTATCCTCCTCTTCAGATATTTTTGCACATTATTCGCGTTAACTTTTATCAAACATCGAACAGGTTCATCGTACCACGTTTATCAACATTCATATACTGCATATTTTATCTTCCAAGCAAAACAGACGTGCCTCTGTTAGTGTGCAAAATCGTGTTTGCAATAGCAAAATACAATAATTAAACAAACACATATCGTGCGGCAGCGTTCTCGGAACGCAGTTTAATAGCGCTAGAGGCAGCTTGCTCTCGGTCTCTTTACACCTTACTAATTAGTAAATATGTTGCGTATTTGCAGTGTACAGCTTTATAAACTGGGATACACACGGGTCTGTGTGTCTGACGATTTGAACAGTTAATGTTTCTGGGTTCGCACGATCTTCCGTAACCGCAATTTTCGTACACCTCTTAAATCTAGAATCCAATCTTATACTTAGACACGAATTGCGAACGTAGATCGACTTTTCAAATTAAACCCAGTAATAGAGATTTTGGAAATGGAAATTCGCGAATGGAGAGTTTAGTTCCGCATCGAGGTCGTTAACCGTGTCTGATTCTTCTGGGTCGGGACTGATTCAACGTTTCGCGGAACGTTACAGTTAACGGGCGCGTGTATATACACGCCTGGCGTACGTGTACATGTTCATTCATGTCGGCGACCCTCGCGGAAAATCGAGGCGAGGAAGGAGAATGTTCAATATTCAAGCGACGGTGGCTGGCTAGAGAAAGGAAGCGTTGGAGTGTGCGACGAAATACTAAACTCGTAAATAGAATACAACCCGAGAGTTGTATTTATATTCTCTTTGCGCTAACGCCGTATTCCTCCTTTGCGCGAGTTTACCAACGAAATCCGTCCTTGCCCGCTTTTGAAAGACCGCGCGATCAAAGCGGTCCCATCGCGCTCGCGGCTCTCGACCGTAACGGGAAAAAAAGTTCGCGCACGTTCGAGCGCGATGGATGTATTTCGCCTCCGTTCCGTTACGACATCGATTCACTGTCAGTTTCGTCGGTGTTCCTTTCCTGAAACCCGTTCGTTTCAGAGGAGGAATCTGCCAACGGTCCGTGTATTATACGCGGAAACATAAAAGTTGAACGAAAATAAAGAATAGAGGAAAAGAATAAGAGTATTGACGTGTATACAAAAACGATTCGCTGGCAGGCACGCATCGCGTATTTTATGATTATGCACGTCGCACGATGCTCACCGTCTGGGAGGACTTTCATTGAGCGGACAAACCCGTAGGCACGGATTCGAGAGGAAAAAAACCGTCGATACAGAACGGCGAGGGTTCGGGCACGAAGCGAGCGGGTGGTTACGGGGAGGGTGTCGGCCGAGAGAGAGTGTAGAGCGGGCAGTTTGCCAGAAAGGACGGGGCGAAAGGTGGGATGAGGTCCGATCGTGGGTATGCAATGAAACGGAGGAAGAGAGAAAGGAGAACCGGCGGGGGAGGGATGGGGCGGAACGGGGCGGAGGGTTGAACAGAGAAAGACGGGCTAGAGTTGGCTGGGATAGCGGATTGGGATGGATGGGTTGATTGATTGGGCACGCTTGTATTGTTTCAGGAGGAAGCTGAATCGACGTAACGGTCTACGCCAGGATGGCCAGTTGGCCGCTGAAAATCGTACTTCTGTCCAGCACCCTCATCCTTGTCCGCGGTAAGTAAGAACACAAATCTCCGCTTCGCCGTGCAGCGTTCCACTGCTGGAAGTCATTGCCGAACGGACCGTTTCGTTCCGTTTTGCCTCGACCGTCGACCATTTCGCTGTCTGCTGCTAATATCGCGGGGGATGTACTTCTGTTTCAACGGGAATCGGGGAAAAGGGGACCGCGTTTAGCCGAGTAAATATTTGCGTCGCTGAACGTAGAGCGAGAAAATGAGGGCTGTCACCCCTGCGTTTCTGCTGATGCAGAAGGTATGTGGCCAATGAAGTAATTCTCCGGTGGTAGAAATAGTCTTACCGTTTTTACGAAAACTTGATTTTCGATCTTCTCGCAAATGTACTTATCTCTGCGTCTCTTAAAGATATCGAAACCATGGAATTTATTGACTAAATCATAAAAAATTGTTATACCAGCTTCATATGAGATAACGACGATTCCGTCTGATCAGATTTTAGTAGGATACTGTAGAAACATTACACAACTGGATTTGCAAAGTACTGTTGAGTCTCCTTGTACATAAAACCGTTTCGGGCGTACACGTGCTTCAAACGTTTTCATTTTTACTATTTCTTTTTTTTTTTTGCATCAAAGACACTAAAAGCTACGGTCGGACGAACGATACAGAGAACTTTTAATATCGCGCGCACTCGTATCGAGTCGAAGCACGTCGGTTTACAGGGTACGGTAGAGGACGCGTATTTGCTTCGGTCGTTTTCGAACTCTCTTTACCCGGCTTGGAAGTTCCGGCGAAGTGTCCAGTGATTGATTTTCTGCCACTCGACGATCCGTTCGCTGTTTCTCCACCACGTGACGAAACCACTACGAGTGTCCATGTTAATCATGGACTTCGTTTTTATCTGTTTGACAATCGCAACTTTTCGTCGGACAACAACTTGTACTTCGAACTTGATAACTTTTCATGCTAATGACTTTCGCCTTCGTCGACTGACGAGGCCGTACGCACGTACCGGTCATTAATAACTTCTTAGAGCATCCATGATGTGACAGTAATCGTGTCAAAACGAAGCGATACTTGACGTATACTTACCGTTTCCATCGCGAGAAGTTCGGTTATTCAAACGACTCTTCGCGTCGTCGTACCGCGAGCGATCTGGAAACTTTTACGTCCGACTGGCCTGAAGTAATTTCGTTGCACGAGCCACTGGTGATGTCTTTGCCATTCGCTCCGAGCGACCGGCTTTTATTTATTGCTCCCCCTATAAACGTCCCTCGGGGTATTAAACTGCCAATAAATTTACCGTATTTCGCCCCGATGACAATTGGAGCTCCCACGGAAAAACGCACGTCCACTTTCTACCGCGAAGATACTTGTTGCCGTTCGTGCCTCGTCGTGAACATTTTCCATTCAGTTCCCGTGTCACCGTCTTGATTTCCTCCTGCGTTGTATTTTCTCGTCCCGCCTATTACGGTCCGGCTCTCTAGGGAATCATTAAAGTAACGCCACTATCCTTTGCGTAATTAAATGGCGGACTCGGAGAACTGTGCATAAACTTCTCGAATCAAGTTTACGAGCGTTGAAAAAGTTAGCAGATATTGAATATCATTGCGAACGCGTTTCAACGTTGTCTCCCCGGATGCTCGTAAAAACTTTCTAATCGCCGCGAATCCACCTTCCCTCTCGTTCCCCTTGTCCCTCGCCTCGTCTCGGGGAGACTCCGAGTGATGTCGTCGCTCTTCTCCTCCATCGATCCTCTATCGAGGCGGAAAACGCGCGCGACAGAGGAAATCTCTGCCTCTAAAAATCGGTCGGGTCGGGCCGAGATACATCGAATTCGTGTTACCCGAACCGCGAACTTCGACTGTCAACGCGATTGCCACTGCCTCGAAACTTTCTTCGCCACTTTCTCACCCCTCGAATTCTCGAATTGTGAAAGGGACACGCGCGCGTACGAGCGCACACGCTACCATTCTATACTCGCTCGGAATTCATGGTACGTGCACGGCACGCGGTGCTCGCTTGCTGGTTTCCGACCGTGAACCATTTGCGAAGGGATAAATAGCAGGGAAGGGGCGAGAAGGAGAGACTGAGAGAGTACGCGTCGAGTGATTTGGGAAGGTAGTTGCGGCTTCGCTATGGGGATGAGGGATAGGGTAGATCGACCGAGAGGGGAACGGGAAAGGGAAAAGAGATAGAAAAGGAGGAGTAAGGGGAAATGGGAAAAGAAGCAAAAGAAGGCTGCGAGGCGGGGTACAAAGACGGTGGTGTTAGCAGCGGCGATGGTGGCTTAAACGAGGGAGGAGGAGCGGGTGCTTTCTTAAAGATCTGAGCCGGGGCGCACTTGTTGCGCGGAAAAGGAGCATGGGGCGATGCCAAGGAAGGAAGGAAGGAAGGAACAGGCGTGTGCAGGCTTGGGAACTGTCGGTGAAAGGTGGGGGCGTACGAGTCGGGACGGGAACGGAGAAAAACGGCGGTAAGCAGTAGAAGGAGATTTGACGGCGATGGCGAGAGTTGTAGCGGGATAGGTGAGGAAAAGATGGGGATGCGGGGGTGGAGGTACGGTCGGGGAATCGAATTGATTCTCTTTTACGGGCTAGCGTTACTTTTCCTTACGGGCCTTGCAATCCTTACCTCTTGACCGTGCTCTCTTCACGGTCTCCTTCGTCTCTGCTCTACTGTGTTCAGCTCCTTGGTTCTCTTTTTCGCGGCGCGTTATTTATTTATCAGCTCCCGCACGTAGCCTCCCTCGTCCTCGTGTAAAAGACCTCGCGAGAGGCGCTTCTTTCACCGAACCTTTTATTTGGTATTTTTCCTCTCTGCTTTCTTTTTCAACTGACCGCTCCTTACCTATTTTTCGCTCCTCTCCGTCGTCCCTTCCATGTCTGCAGTACCAATATCCTCTTCCATTTCTTTTGCTCGGCGTCCGATGGTGAAAGGCAGCTCTTTTACATTGGCGCGAGGAATCGGCACTCGCCAATTGCGATGGAAGGACGAGAAGACTTATTGAGATTCCTTGCGGACAACGGCCCTCCAAGGCTTTCAGGATCGATGCCCGAACGCGCGACCAATTGCAACGATCCGTCAGTTATAGGTGAATATCGTATATCGGAGGAAACTAATAGTCCTGTGAGATGATCGATCACGAATGTGCAATCGAACTGTTCCGCCATTTTTTTGCTTCACCTCTAATGTATTATACATTTGGCATTCAATCGATCACCGCCGATTCGTTGTTTCTTAATTCTTTACACTCATGGACGGAGAACAGTTTGCATATAATTACTTCTTCATTTTTTTTTAATCAAAGAATTTATCAAATTACTCTTGAGGTAAATAACGATGGATATCAAACTGACGTACTCTAATATTCTATAATATGCATTGCAAATGGGAGGGAGAAAGTATGCAAAAGTTCGCACAGTGCCTGTAGTTTATTAATTCAAGATGGATAGGGGGATAGGTCTGAAAAAGCTAAAAGAGAAGAATGATGCTCTTAAGTTTATTAGCCTTGGTACAAAGACGGAGCGATGGTAGGTAAAGGCTACGACCAAGATCGGTCCAGCAGGTCCGTTGAACTTCCGGGCTTGAGAGAATTCACCATGTTACTTATTTATCAGTGTCTACACGTATGTACGTATGTACGTAGCGGGCCACAACCCAGCAAGGAACCACACGCGACTAACATCTCTTGGGAAAAAGGCACTTTCCGCTCGAGCAGATAGAATCAGCTGGGCCCGGATTGAATTGGAGCCCTGAGAAAAAAGTTATTGGGATTCCTTACGGGATATGAGGTGTCGTAGTTTACGTAGAATTTCGATACGAGATGATCGATAACGGATGGTGCCGTCCTATTAGTCGGCGTTTCTGACTTATGCCTTATAATCTGGCGAAACTCGAAGTCGAGGCTATTCGTTGCTCTTCAATCGAGAGGATTAAACAGCAAAAGGTGCGCGTGCCTTTACTTATTCAACTTCTCCAGGAAACTAGATTCTCGGGCATGTCGGCGCGGCGCGGCAGCGCTCTGTTGAATAAGGAGTGCCAAGTAACAACGTAGATAGAAACTGCCAGTTTCCGAGGTAACCTTTTTTCTCCTATTTCTTTCCCCCTCCCTTGCCGAGCTTGTTACGAGAAAAATGAAGGTGAGATATTTCTTTGTCGTGTCCCTCGAGCGCCTCGCAGCGCGGAAATTCTTTTATACTCGACGACTATGCTTTACGCCTGTCTCTTAAACTTTGTTTCCGTATCTGATGTCGATATCTCTCTCGGAGAAACACGCGTTTTGTCGACGATTACAGAAACTTATTTTTATCGCGAATGTACGAGAAGGTTTCACGGGAGTCCGATTTCTCTCACTAATGATCCGCATTCATTCGATTCGTTCACCGTTAGATGTTTATCCAGCGCACAGTCGTACTCGTCGTAAATTAGTATAACCCAGGGCAGATGCCGAGGGCAGACAGAAATTTGTAACGCCCTTATTGATTTCAAGATTGTCGCTGTGGCACGCGACTTTGACAGAAACGGCGCGTCAGGCAAGAGCGTAAGTTGGTAATTGGGACTCGGATAAGTATAGCCCGTTACGTTCGACGTTCGACGATCTACGTCGATCTGTCCAATCGCGGAGCCCAGCGCTGGAAACTCTCCAACGTCATTTAGGATGTCTACATTCACTGGCGTCGTTCGATTGGATTCGGTTTTCCGGAAATTTAACCGAGCGTATGATTTCGAGAAGTTTTACGGGACGGTTTCCGGCCCCGAGCCACCGTTCTCGTGGAATCAACCTCGAACGGTCGCCGATAATCCTCGATAACGTTCGCGTTGATAAGCGGCCGCGGGGATCTATCGTAATCTATAAGAAGGAAATCCTCCGGAGGAGGTGGGGAAAGGAACTCCGCGAATTTCACTCCTTGCAAGTTCGCCCGGATAAAGGATTTCTGTTTCGCATGGAATCGGCCCCCGTAACTTCGATCTAAATTTATCGAACGGTTAATTGAAATGAAGCGGGTAATCCGCTTCGTTCTCCGGCAAGATTTCTCTTTCGCTCTTTTTTTTTCCATGCTGCCGACCAGTCGGTCGAAGAATCTGCCTTTATCGGGGCCGGGTTGCGGGCCTTCGAAGCACGGCAAGAAACTTTCGCAAAAGAATTCAAATTAGTCGATCCACGGAATTTAACTATCCCATTCGAGGTTCGCTGATGAAATTTTCGCCCGGGAGTATTGAACTCGCCTCGCCGCGCGCCACCGCCCTCTCCGACGACGACGTGTGCCTTATTTTTACACTATCGATTTCGTTCGCCTCTTTGACGTTGAAACTTGCATTATTCAACGATCCTGCCGAGTGCTATTCCGATTCTCCATTCGTATACAGGACATTACAAATTCACCTTCTTCTTCTTCTTCTTCTTCTTCGTCTCCTTCTCCGTTAATCCTGTTCGCCTATTTGATATTTTTGCACGTTTCAATTCTGCATACGATCTCGCGTAACACGATAATTATTTCATCGAGACACTCTTTGGACCGTCTGTGTGCGATCGTTTCCCAAGGTAATCTGATCCGGGAAAGAGGATTTTCGTTGGCCGCCCCTTTTCAGGAAGCAACCACCGTATCAGAACTGGCTCCATGAACCGTGTACAATGCGTAGCAACACCGACATGAATTATGCCGCTCCGGGAACACGTTGAATTATATACCGCCACCGCAATTGTTGAGTACCCCAGGTTGGGCCGGGACGAATTTAATTAACTCCGACTAAGGTACTAAAAAACTGTTCATTGTTCGCATAATCAAAACAATACTTCCGATTAATTAATGTCTGCTCTAGTTACGGCAAATGGTAGTAAAAAATGTTCAACACGGTTAAGCCTTGTAACAACAGAGCAGAAGCAATAGCGCGCGTGGCGCGAGTGCACCGAATGCAAAACAAACGCGTATGCGAATGTTTGCGATGCTTTCAAGTGGACATAAGGGCAACGAAAAAGGGCTGTAAATACCGGTGTGATGAAAAACGGTGTGATAACTTATGTGGAGTATGTTAATCCGTGACGTGGCGGCCGCTTCGCCTGTCGCAGTAGTATAACTCCGGCTTGGTCAGACCGCATGGGTTTATATTATTTCATTAGACTTTCTGACCTGAAGAGCAACTTGTGTATTTAGTTATCGCATTCGCATATAAAATGTGGTTTCCGAATACTATAATCCCATTTTGACTGATTCGTAAGTATCAAAATACGTACGTTTCTTATCCCTTTCACTACGAAAGGCGTAAATATACGTCCTGAAAAGTCCATCGATATATACGAAAGACGTAAATATACGTCCTTAGAAGTCTATCGATATATTCAAGAGACGTAAATATACGCCATCGCAGCGTCCGACGTGTGTATAACGCGCCGTCCATATTGATGGATTATTCCGAAATCGCGCCGTAGTGAAAGGGTTATACAGTATTCTTACGATTATGAAATTCTTTCGTACGTTTTTTATACAATACTACATATACAGTACATATTATATGAAGTAATACAATATGAGTTAAAAGCTTTGACACGGACGTCTGAAACATTTGATATGAAAGATAGCACGTCCATAAATTGGTAGAGAAACCTTGAAAAAGTCTGCAGGTTTCATAGCCAGACAAGCGTTACTGAATCTGCACACAGGATCTCGGATCTGGTTGGGTCGTTCTCTTTCCGCGGGGAAGTGTTAAATAAACAAATTTAAGCGAGACCGACGTCGGCGTCGCGAAAGAAACGAGGGGAACGTGCCAGTATCAACAGAGTCGGCGTTTAAGCGTAGTTTCGCCCAATGGTGGAGTCGGCGCAGATGGCCCCGACACGATCCTCGGTGTTCAAGTGTCGCCCAGACATTTAACGAAAGGCGGCCGTGAAAGAGGCGTCGTCGGTGATAAACGGGCGTCGTTTTCACGCGACGCGAGACGTCGACGACGTTGGCTAACGAAAAGGAGTACGCGTGTAACCGTGTGCACGTACAGCCACGATTGCATAAGGGCGCAACCCTTTTCTACACGTTTTTGTTCGAATTTTTTTACCCCTTCGAATCGTTTTTCTTTTCGTCAATTGACAAATGCCAGTTTGCGCGTACGGATTAAATAAATGCGTAAATGCACGTATTTATTTTAGTTCTCGTGAGTTTGTCAAAGTGCTCGCTTTGTATCGAGAAAATTTTTCGTTCCGCGATACACGATTCGCGTCAGCGACGGATTTTGATCGTTTTCATTCTTGTCACATGAAAAACGAATTTGAATAGAGTATTTTTTAATTGCTCGTTGTGTGAACAAGTTTATGTTCGTCTTTTACCGAGCGATTAACGAAACTCAACAAATTATTGTTGCTGGTAAAAACAAACGCGTGCGCGTTGTAGTTCCTATTGAATTTTCCTGTATAGGGCAGTTGCAGAGTATATTAAACGCTCTGAATTGTATAGCTGAAAGGTTTAATATGGTTCCGTAAGCGTTACATCCGCTAGCTCTTTAATATCACAGTTTATTGAAATGAAATTAACTCTGCATATGAACTGCGACAGGCTGAGAGCCACCGCGAGCACCGAAGTGAACACACTGATATACGCACTATTAATATTCGTGTAAAATTATGCGATATTATACACTAACGCGACCTTGACAAATGAAATTAAGCCGACAAACCCTGCTAAATATGTAATCCAATCGTAGTTTTCACCAGGCTACTAATTATATTTAAAATCTTATTTCGCTTTATAATTACTTCGTGTACAGTATATTAAATTCGATCGGGGTATACCTGTAAATCTTGTATAACCACGAGTTGCAACACCTGCGAGGTGCAAGTACAGTTCAAGCATTTGACTAATTTTAAGCCGAGCTGTTCTTGAAAACACCCTCTAATTTCTTCCTTCCGAATTGCTGAACGCAGGGAGGAGATGCGAGGAAAAAAAGAGCGTAATGAAAACATTTCATGAAATTACTCCTGTGCTCCAATTTCGTGCGATTCACCCGGTTCCCGCGATATGTTAATCGGTATCGATCGCCGGTACAAGAAATTCCGAGCCCGCGAAACTTCTAATTAAACCAGGAGCTGCACATCCCGCCGGCGGCTGGAACAAAACAGCGAGAGGTCCAATTGCCGTGACCCGTGACTTAACAAATGTAATTGCTACGGTCGCCTCTGCACGGTGAGAAGTACTCGTTCGGCTAATGACGCGAGGCGTCATTAATCGCGACGCGCGAACACGCCCCACCGCTCGATCCGAGCAATTAAGCCGAATTTTTCATCGGTCGCGGCGCCGCGCAACGCGTAACGTTTCAGGAGCGATCGCGATTTTCATTTCAACTGCTGATATTTCATCGCGGCCGTGTAATTTGCAACATTAACGGCGGCACACGAGCGGCGTATAAATTTGCGAGCTCGGAGCGGTGACGATTTTCGCCCACGAGAGCGCCTGTTCAAACAATTTCCTGGTACATTTAAGTCGAAACGGGTTCGCTAGAATTTCGTTCCCGGCCTCGCGACTTGTTTATAAATTTCCGTCCTCTGCGATCGCAAACTTTCCAGCGTCACTCTTTTGCGGGAGGAACCACCGACTGCGAAATAAGTGGGAAACGAAACACCAATTTGACGCGATCTTCGAGCAGGAGCAAGGAAAAAAAACGCTGGGAAATGTGTCTGCACGTTCGCGTTCCGTACATGCAATACGTTTTACCACGCCCGCACGTTTTGCAGCGCTCGTCATTGTTACAGCAATTAAACTCAAGTGGGTCGCAATTTGAAAATTCTCCACGTGCTACGTTATTGTTTGCCCGTGTTTTAATGGTAATTCGTGGCGTCAGCCGTGAAGATGGTTTCTCGTTCCAACAAAAGTAAAATAAACGAAATTACGAATGGATGAATTTTTATCGAATTACGTCGGTGCCACAAGAATAATCGTTAATTATGATTAATTTGCCGAAATAAATATCGCGATCGTGATTTAGATAGGAACAAGATGAACGTGTATCGAGTTGAAAACAATTTAGCAGTAAATCTACTAAGTCAGGCGATTATCTTAATTTATTATTACTACTCAAACGAGGATGATATATTCAATGAGTCGAGATCAAATTTGTATTTACACGAGAACGTAATATCGTCTGCATTTTGTTGGAAAATTCGCGAATTAACGAAGGTATTTTAAATCCTTCTCTCTCTCTTTTCCCTTTCTCTCTCCGTCCGTCTCTTCCGTTAATTTCACCGTGTGGCAAGTTGACTCGTATCGATCCAGTCCAATTTCCGTTTCCTCTTTGCTGCATGCGCGCGTCTTGTAATATCGAAGATGCCCGCGCGCGTCACGCGTTTCACGGTACAATTTCTCCGTATTCTCTCTGAACGGGAGCGGGAATTATTGGTAAGGCATTGAAGTATACATCAGTGGCCGGAGCGATGTATTAGGCCTTCACGAGGCAACAATGTCGATTAAACCGCGTGACATGGTTATGATGCCTGTTACAATGAACGGGAACCAGGAATTGAATTCGCGCCGCATTCATTGTTAATGCTAATCATGTACTTTCACTGGAGCAGGGTTATTAATCGTTCTCAGTCAGAACACGCGTTGTTCCAACCAATTTATCGTATCCAATTTCGACGGTTTGAATACATTAATTATTTTTATAGCTTGTAAATCGTAAGGTAATCGAACGCGGGAAGGTGTTTTGCTTGTTGACGATCTTCAGGTCGAGAGACATCGCGTCGCCGCGTTCAAAGAAACGAGAAAGTTTGCGGGGTACCGTCGATGACGTTTAATGTTAAATGCGATGTTCCGCGTGGGCGGTGGGTAGACGAGTGTTTTCCTTTCCTGGGGCTTTTCCATTACCTCGAACCGGAAGAAGTCGCGAAAATATAGTTTGGAGGACTTACACCCGGAGCATCGGTTTTCACGAAGTTTTCCCTACGCCCTTCGTCCGCTTAATCCTGCCGAAAAGAGGACTTTATTAATAACGGCAGACGCCACGAGCGATCCACTCGACTGCTTATTCACGCGTTGCCCAGCCAACTATTTCGTTCGCGAGCCGGCTATGTATAGTAAGCATACTTTGCGCAAGGGAAAATCGTAATGTTGGCGTTGAATTCGCGACTGTAAATTGAGGAAACGAGCAATTATGTACGTGCGCGTGCCCCTCGTGGTAAATGGGCATCGCGCTCTGCGACTCGCATCAGTTTGCGTGCGTTTAATGGACGCGCGTGCACGAGCCTAGTATAAACAGTATGCGTATACACACGTATGTACATTTCGTTAGCATTTGTAAACTGGCAGAATAAACTTTTTGCTCGCCACGCACTTCTGCACGTATACGCAGAATCTTAAATGAAAATTAATCGGAAATAATCGCTATAAATAGAAGGAAATGTCGCGTGAATATTTCGTCGGTGACAAATTCACTTACGACCCGTTCGTTCGACGTATTCCAATAGGATAGGGTAGACGAGTTAAACACCTCCTACGGGAAATTCAGATATTTATGATATCGATATCTCCGACGTCGAGCTCGAGGGCGGATTATAAACGAAATTAAAAAGGAAACCGAATTACGGATCTGCGATGGGAAGTCCCGATTTTTGAAACGCGTTCCGCTCGTACCTGTGTACGCGTCTGAGCTCAGTACCATTTTAGATGTGTCCGTCGCCCTGCTCTTGCTTGTTAACTAGTTAAAGCCATTGTGTTCGTACGACGAAGCGTAGGATGATGACGGGCAAGCGCGGGCGCATTCTGAGGCTTTGCCTGACGGCGCCCCAGAGACGTATCTGGAGATGTCTGGAGACGTGGAACGACGACGACGTCGACGAGCGGCGACACCGTGATGCCAGGCACGGGAGGAACCTCAGTAGAGGAGACGAAACGCGTCGGAAACAAGAGGTCCACGGTGTTCCGCTCGTGGGTTGAAAAAAGAAAAGTGATTAAGTCGGGAGGCCTGTCATCCTACCCCTTCTACCCTCCCCTGTTCTCGTCGTCGTCGTCGTCGTCGTCGTCGTTGTCGTTCATCGTTCCTGGTGCACCCCAACTTCTAGTCGATAATTAACAAGTCAGGCCAGTCGAGTCACTTAAGCGTGCTGCGTCGCCGTCTTTCTCGTCGTCCTGTTGTCCTCGACTTTGTCCCGTTCCTATGGTCGCACTCGTAATTTCTACTCATCCCCCCTACTTCGAAGCCGTGAGATCCTTTCCTTTCTTGTTTTTTTTCCTCTACCTGGTTCGTACATCTCTGTTTCGTTGCACGTCGAAGCTAACGCTGTGAACAGCGGTTTAATTGTTAACGAGAAAAGTTTGCATTTTCGAGTGCACATCCCTGTTCCCGCGCTCGTTGCCTCTTCCCTCATCGCGCAACCCTTCTCCCCCCCCCCCTATCGTGTACCGTACGTACTCCGGTAACAAATTCCGTGGATCGTTGTCGATCCCTCTCGGTTCAGCGTCCGCAGCCTCTGGATTCCCTCTCGTACTCGAACCAATGGGACCGTGGATCGGCTTTCTCATTGTCCGCCGTGAATACAGCTCGTTTTAACCTTTTGCACTCTTCGTTGTTAGCACACCGGCCGGGGGCTGTAAGCGAAACGCGCGATCATCGAGCCCTCGACTCGTCCCCTTCCAACTCAGAGTCGTCGTTTCCCAACGGTTGTTCCGAAATTGTTACTAATTGGAGAACCCGTTTCAGTTTTTCCACTTGATCCCGTCCGCGCCGTGAAATAACGATAAGTTCCACGCGGAAGTTGTACTAAACTAACAGTGATCGTTTTTATCGTCTCGTTCTCCTCGTTTCTATGCGATCCTCGTTAAACTTGATTCTTATTGTTTCGCGTCTAATAACCAATAATTGTCCGATGGCTCGCTCGAAGAGAAGTTTGTTTAATTGATCAGCACCGGGCTGGTCGAAAAGCTATTGCTTTTGATCTAAGGAAACGTATCGCTTTTGACCTAAGGAAACTTCTGTTGCTCGCGTTTCCTTTTCTTTTTTTTTGGAGTAAAGCCCAGGGGCGAACGCCACGACGGATTTTTCGTTTACGCGCCGCGCGTATCCGTTGTGTGCGAACCGTGCGAGCAGAGAGCCGGGTCGAGTTCTTTGAACCCGCGCTCGCGCGATCCCTCAACGCGAGCACCGGCGCGCCTTTCTCTCTCCGTTTCGGCCTCGCCGGTGAGACCGGCATTGCTCATAGTCGTTGCTTTGGGAGGAATGCTCGAATTCAGACTGAAAGGGCCGAAGTGGGAGCGAGAAGGACGTGGAACGAAACGAGGGCCAAGCAGACGATACTTAGGTCGGGATAGAGGAGAGAAGTCGATTCGACTCTGGTAACGAGAGTATCGAGAGGGATGATCCACCTTCCGGACCTGGAAGCCTCGGAACTCGTGTGACGCTCGCCTCGGCACTCGTTAACGACAACTCGATGATACTTGCACACTTAACCCGAGCGCTATCGACCCACGATTTTTCCTTTGCCGTTTCCTTTTCGCGCGCGGTTCGCAATCGTTTTTACGACATTTAACGACGAGTTTTACCCGGATAAAAAAATTAATTTATGTCACCGCGGTCAGAGGTTGAATTCGTTGAAAAGCTTTAGCCGAGCCTGTACTCACCGAGAGAGGTTTGAGAAGAGGAACAGCTGAGAGGGAAGGAGGAACATGATTGAGAGAGAGAGCGAGTGGCAGAACGAGGTAGAGAAACCTAGGGTGCGTCGAGAGTATAAGTGCACCAGAAGGGGTGACTACCACCGCCATCCCCCTTCTGGTACCGAGGGAGGGTTGAGTTTCCTATGGTTTAATTGGGCGCGAAATCATTTCCGATGCAATGCGCGCGGATGCAGCCGCGACGACGAGTAATCATCGTAAAAGCTCGGCTTCTCTCTCCTTCCTCCCGTTTCCTATCTCTCCTCTCTCGCTGTTTCTTTCTCCCCTCAACTCCTTCGTTTCGTTCCCTCATCCACCCCGTTTCGCGCTCTCTCGCTTCTCTTTTTTTCTCCTTTCCTTCACCCTTTTCGTTCTTCCCGTGTCACCGTCCCTCCTTTCGCGGTCCGTATCGTTTCTCGAGACTGGGGTCTTCAAAAGAGAACCGCGATCGATACGCTCAGTGTCACCCATTACATCCGCTTTCTACTGTCTCATATTTTTTACCCGACGTTGACCATCCTCCTTGGACATTAAACTCGTCCAACACTTAAGATATATCGTGAGTTGGACTTATAAAAATACAATTCGTCGCTTCGAACAACGTTGGAATACATTCTCCAATTTATAATACAACTCGGATTTAAATATGCTGATGGGATTCGAAATTCGCCATTGTATCTCTCTTCGTTGAATTTGCCCGATGTCGATCGGCGCAATTGTTTTTAAAAGCACCTTTCAATTTATGCATCGGTGACCATTTAATCGGGCCGGCTTTATTATTATCACTGCCGTTATTTTGTACTACGGCCGCGTAAAACAGCAACGATTCTAGCGATATTAATTTCGCGACAGCGACCTGGCGCAGAATTTCGGTTACTCGCGCGCGAGGGTTCGCGAGAGCGTGCCGGCTGGCCGCAGAGAGGAAATGCGGAGATTGCACGCCATCATCGCGTCGCCGTTTGGATTTCCGATATTCGGCAATTTCCGCTAAGTGACCGGCGCCGGTGTGGCCGTCATTAGCCCACGTGCGTATCTTTGTTCGATTTGAAATCGATTAAGTCCCCCCGACGACTCTCCCATTTCTAAAAAGTGTCCATCACTCAATAATCAAGCTTCGGTAGTCTTTGGAATTAGTTATTCCGGTCTGCTAGTGAAACATTGATTTTTAATCTCGCTGCTTTCAGATGCTATTTCTGAACATCTTTTTCAGTCTCTCGTTAAATTAATTTATGATTCCCGTACGTAGAGTCCATTTCATAGCCGTTCGTGCGAGCGATCATCGATCATTCGCCACGTTGTGCAGCATACGTACGCCCGCCTGGGTTGTTTCACGCTTAATTTGCGACGGGGTCCGTAACAAGAAAAAAAGAGAGATATGAATGTGTACCTACTCTGTCGCGGGCCATTTAATCGCGTATCAAAGCGAGAGGCCGTAGTCGGTTGCAGGCCCGACGACAGGTTGTATACCGTGTACAGCGTGAACGAACGTGTACTTTACTGTCTCCGGAACGAGTTCGCGAATAGGTATCGCGTATTATAAACGTGGCGGAAAATGCAGCTTTGTGTGCCGCGTGCCGGTGAAAGGCGCGGCCAACTATCGCTTGTCCAATAGCTAAAGTAGACGGTTATAACGGTGGAAGCTTTGTAAGTCGTGCTTTTCCGTTCCTCATCCTGCGTTTGTCATATCGTTATCGCCAGGGAAATGTTAAACGGAGGAAAACGGAAGGTCGTTGACACTCGCCGCGAGTACAAAGCCCAGGAAATTGCGAAAGTACTTCCAGGATCCGGTGTGCTTTTACGGCGTCGCTATTCTTATTTGGAAGCAGAGGACGTCGCTGAAACGCCGGCAGATTAAATTTGATCAATTAAACATATCTAATTAAATCGTCCTGCTGCTTGGGAGAAATGCGCTCCGCGTCGATCAAGACACGCGTATACTTTCCCGAGATTATGCAGATTATAACTGGTGGAGCCGGGAGCTATTGAACGAGTCAGCGTTCTTGAAATTGAATTTTTTTTTAAACCAGGATAATTGCAGCCGTGGGGGCGCGAAAAGTCGTAGGACTAGCTAAATCCATGTTTCTTGTTATTATTAATATTATTTTGATGTTTTTTCTTATCTTATTATTACTGTTATTACTATTATTATTATTATTACTTCGATGATTTATCCTATCATTCTCAACTATCTTATTACTATTATTATTCTGATCTCTTATTTTATTTTTTGTTATTCATTCTTACACAGAACTGTATTAATTACTGTTATTTATGTAGCAAAAATGGTTCTACTCGTTAATAAAGTTAAAGTTAAATCTTTGATCGGTGGCGGAATTCTTTCGAATCGGCGAAGGGGCAAATTAAAATTATTCGGCTACGTAATAACGACGGAAATACAAGCGCACGTACCAGTGAGCAGGAAGCCAATAATCAATTCCCTATCAAATCAAACAGATTAATTATTAACTTCATTGATGCGTGAACCCGTTTTCATTATATTACGGGGCGAATGTAGATACGTGCCCCGGCGAATTTAACGAGTGACCTGTATTTCTTCACTATTATTTATTTGAAAACAATATTTAATACGTCGATGTGTTATTGCTTTTTATTATTGCTGCTTTTTTTCAATTCGAATCCGTTTTCGATACATTTCCATTTTTCATTTTTTCGGCGATCGTAATTCAATAATCAATCTTAGATTAGATAGAAGGAAAAATACAAAAGCCATGATTGGAAGCTGTTTCGTTTATTACTGAAATTCTGTTACAAAGAAATGTTCTCAACGCAGATTTCGCGAGCACAGTGCCAGGTTGAAATCAAAGTCGAGTACAAAGCAATTCCAATCAATGGAATCGTTTAATTCCACCTCGTATGAAACGATCGGTTCGAAGAAAACAGTTTCCGCGTCTGGGATGGCGTGGCGTGGCGAGACGCGATTTTGCAACGTGGGTAGGAAACTTGGCGCAGCTGCTACCGTCGTCGCTCACCTTCTCGCCCGCAATTTATGCTAAGTGAATTAACATTGATCTGGCTGGGAAATATGGGTTCGTTCCGGCAGACAGACGCGTATGCGCTCGCTCGAGTTTACCGTTACCTTGCGTATTCGAATTTTACGCGCTCGCACACGTTCGCGTATACATACGCTGTATATATGTACACATACGTATGTATTTTCTGCTCCATATACATACAGAGGCCATACATCGTCCCCGAAGCGTTACGGAGCTTTCGTTCAGTCGGTTTAACACGAACAGGAATGAGCCATGAAAGGGATGCAACCGAGTGCCAACAGCTAGCATAAACGACGCGACGTCCCGCTTGTGTAAAAATCAATTAAATCAAAGCAACCGTTGCGTGAACTGTGGTTAGACAATTCTAAAGCCGAGTTCATAACGTTGAATAACATGAAATTTGCTTTTGTCATCTCCTGAACGTTACAAGAATGGATGTTTTAAACTTGAGACGTACAGTAACAACGAAATTGAGCCAGCTACGTGCATGTGTTAGTTTTCCCTAGGAAATTTTGTCCCCCTAGAGGAGACTAACACATGCACGTAGCTGGCTCAATTTCGTTGTTACTAGCTGTACTCCTTTCCCTGATCGGACTTATTTAAAGATTTATATCTACCGTTCGGTCCTGTAGAAATTGAATTGGTGCGTGTCTCTAATTGGCCGATAAAAATTGGCCGGCGGACAGAGGAATGATTAAACTCGGCCGTAAGGTCGCAGGTATTCCAAGAAACAATGTATATATCGTCTCGCGTGGGAACCAATTAACCTACATTCCGCTTGACTACATTTCAACCGGATGATCCTTCTAATTACAGGCGACAGCTCGCTGCGCTTTTTTTTTTATTTAATTCTCGCTTAACGCTGTGAGCTGTGTTTCTACCGTTCACTTTTTTAAATACGTTACCTTTGTTCTCTCGCGCCTTCGCTTCGCTACGTCTAATCTCCGTGGAACGTTATTACACGATTTTCACAATTCTGCATCCCTGATGTCGACGAAAATACCGTACGAGTACATTTCACGGAAACCTTACTACCGTCAGTTACGAAACACGGGAGGGGGGTGACAAATTGAGGAATTCCGGGGACGCGAGGCACCGTGGCTCGATTTAGGTGAGCAATAAAAATCAGTCGGATCCAAAGGACGCAGACTGTCCGGTCGGAGACCTATGCGTGACGCGGACGCACACCGGGACGAATAACCCTGAGGGACATGCAGTGTGCAAGTCAGTTTTTTCCCCCGTTGAAATCGGTAACAGATTGTGGAACGATTCTGATTGAGAAAAAAAGGCAAGACACGCGGAGAGAGCCGTTACCTTTTTGCCCACGGTCTCGATACATTTTGCGGCCGTGGTATCCGTTCTGGACTGGAAATGCAATTTGAAATCGATCGATCGTCGGCGAGATTTTATACCGGCATAGCTAACTATTCGAAAATAATTGTGCGGCCGAGCTTTGAGCATCGCCACAGCTACATGTGTTTGTATTCTCTTTAGTTTGTAATATTGTAAAACAACACGACTACCGTAAATCCGATCAATTTCTGCTCCTCTCTTTCAAACCGCGGACACAAAAGACCGGTGTACATTTTTACTTTTTAAAGACCGCCTGTGCGGTTTCAACTTTATGGGTGACTTTGATTTGGAGTGCGTGAAAGTTGGAAAACGATAAACTGAATTTATCGTTGCGCGCGAGAAGAGATACTGTTTGTCTCGTGAAACCACTTTGTTCCGCGTATTATGGAAAATAGAACTTTCTGAAACGAGAATCTTATCGACTGTAAAGGGAAATACGCGAAACGTAAATCTTTAAAGCGTTCAATAAAAAAAACTCACGCGAATCGGTAGAAAATTGATGAATTAAATTCACGCATCTCGCTAACTACATATTTTATTTGATCAGTCTACATTCCCTCGAATTTGTAGAAATCGTCGAGAAGAACCTCGTCTCGGTAATGAAGTACTGAAAAACTACCTCGACACCGATAGCTTTCCTCGCAAAGGGAGTGGTAGCAGATGCATAATGCCTCTCTTTCGCTCTATGCCCTCGTTCGGATCCCTCCCAGCGAATGATTGCGACACAGAGAATTTGATTCGACAGTCATTTATCTGGAAAATTCCGTCTGTTTCACGGTTAACTGTCTCGCCTCTATTTTTGCCTCTATCCCCGATTCGACTCGTTGTCCCTGTTTTTAATCAAACGGACACCGTACGCCGCGTCCGATTTTATCGGGCGCACTGTAACAGGTTTCATGAATTTTATTAGTCGATGCCGAAGCGCAGCGCAACCGGTGACGGACAGAGAATAGAGAAGTGTGTCAGGGAACGGGAACGGTCGCACCTACCGTCGAATCGATACTCGCTAACACCGTACGCACGCAAATTTACCGCGATTTCGGGTTATACTCGTATGTATGTATGCATGCATGCATGCATGCATGTGCGTGTGCACGCTGGAAATGAACGCGGGTTTCCGCGCGAAAGAATACACCGCCGACGTATTAATGCGCCGCCGGTCGATAGAACTCGACTATCGCCTCGTCGCATCGGCGAATAACCCGTGTCCAATATAGCGAAAACAGATTCCGAACTGCTAAATACGCTGCTGTGTATTTTAAAACACGGGGATGATGATTCATCGGGGATCAAAGAAAAATGTTCGCAAATGAATTTCCACAAATGAAGCGTTTAACTGTATTCAAACAAACGCGAAATTACGATAATTGCTGGTGATACATGAGGATCGATGCCCTTTTGGTGGGCAAATTCACGGCAGAAGAACATTCGATGAGTGAAAAATAATGTGATTCAAATTACGCTTGCAGCTACGCAGTGCACGACGTATGAGCGCGACCTTTAATATCGTGTATTCCTGTAATGGACGTGAACGGATGACCAGTGGCCGGCTAATTTATTGTATATCATATATTTGAATCGACACTGGCCAACGTTCTCGGCACGCGTGGCGTTCGCGTCGATTACTAACGCGCGAAGGGTGGCCCCTCGATGAAAAATTAGAATCAATATTTGCCGCGCGAAATAGGCGACGCGACGAATAAATCTGGATAAATGCACTTTTCCCCGGGAAAACGAGGGAGAGGCTTATCCCGTTCTCGATAGATTATTCCGTTCGGATCGCGAGATATTACGCGCGCGATTCGGCTACGAAATTATAGGAATAATCGCGGCCGCGTATAATGTTATGCGTGCGCGGATACGATGGGGGAATATCGATTCCTGATTATTCAGCGAAATTTATGCATTTCTGTATTTTCTTTGAAAAATACGCATTACCCGAGTCGGGTAAACAAATATGCAATGCAGTATTTATAAGGGAGTATCTCGCGAATCGATGGGAGAGAGGGGAAGGAAATATATAAATCCGCGACGTATAAGATGTCACGATAAGTACACGGTCTTAGATCGATTGACTTTCTTTTCCCAATATCGGCCTCCAACGCTCGATCTCGTCGAACAAGATTTCCAATTTTCGGTCGGCGAGCTCGAATAGACGCAACGTCTTTAATCAAATACGGTCGGGGGATTTAATTTTCGTTACGCGGAAACCACGATAACGAGCAACTTTCCTCTTGATAAAGGTGGATTACGCCAGAGCGATCGTGGACGAACGGACGAGGAGCGAAAGACAAAAGCTTGAGAGTGTTCAAGCACGTGTAAACGAACGGTCGGGTGAATCGTCCATCCCGTCTCGGCGGCGCGGCGCGGCGGGAACAGGGATTCGAACATTACCTTCATTTCGAGCACTTAATTATTATTAGATCCATGTATGTTAACATGTTTATGGGCGGGCTCGTTTTGAAAACGACTCATCTACTCGAGGCAGAAAATTTGATTCTCATCACGTAATGGGGTGCCAACGTGACGTTACATTTTCATGAAAACACACAGTGGTGTTTGGGGAATAATGCTCCGGGTCCCGTCCACGTTCGCTTCTTTTTTCCACTCCTTCTTCGGCGTCCTTCTAACTTCTTTTTATTCCCTTCCACTTTTCTCACCACGTTTAACCCCGGGATGAGGATCGAATAAATTTTCGCGTTAACGTGCGTTCGATCCAGTTCGTCGTAGGCGCGTCGAGAGGCTGAGATATAGAATTGCAGTGAAACGAGAGCTCGCCGAGTTTCTTTACCGGGCTTCACGTTGTTTGGACACGGGATACGTCGAACGCATCCGCGGCTATTAATTAGTCGTTATCGAATCGCAAATAAACCGGTGGGTATTACGTAATACGCAGACACTTTTTGCACGCCGTTACCCGAGGGAATCAATCTTCCGCTGCGGCGAGGCGAGGCGAAACACGTCGGTACGGACTGGTTCTCCAATTATAACGGGCCACTCGAGGGTTCGTTCGAGGATAGGAGGAAGGGGCTAATTAGAGAATGGTCCGATTGAACGATCGGCGGCAGCGATCGGTCGGTGGAAAATGCGCGAGAGTTAAAGGCTGCCGTCCCAAAGGAAGGAAGAATAAAACGCGTACTTATGGTGGCAACGATCGGCTACATTTATAGGGCTGAACACAATGGCAGACGGGGGTGGATAATAAAGAAAAAAAGAACCCGGCCACGAGGATCGTCGGTGGCTTTTCAAAAAGCGAGGGCAAAAATGCCGTGGGGAGGGAGTGGACCCTTTGAAACGCCGGAGATCCAACGGGATTCCGGGCGATACACGCGCCGATAAGTCGCCCCGCGTTGTGTCCCTCGGTGCGAGGAGTTCGATACGCGTTTCGAAAAAATCGTGGAGGCTGGGAGGGCGAAAGAGCGAGGAGGAGCGAAGTCGATAAGAAGAGAACAAGAAACGGGGGAATCGGAGGGAATGCATCGAGGATGGAATACAAGGGGATCGATAACGGTGATAGACAGAGATGGGACAGGAAAAAAAACAACTGATGGAACTGGTGAAAGAGGAAGTACGCGGATAAATGAAGAGGACAGGATAGGGGGAACAAAGTAGCAGGATTCAAGCGAGCGAGAAAGAGTGAAATATAATTGATAGGGAGAGAACGGACGAGTAGAGAGGAGTGCACGCGCGTATGCAAATGAAACGGAGAGAGACGGATCGCAGCAGGGAAGGTGGTGGAGAAAAGCATTGCCGTAGATGGAGGCAGACGGGAGAGAGAAAACGTGAGCGGAATCGAGAAAGGAAGAGAGGACACGTACAAAGTGGGAGAGAGCGAGAGAGGAGTACGTAATGGGCATGCATACGTGCGAGATGCAACGCAGACCCCGGGGACCGCGTTAATTCCAAGGGACCTG
This sequence comes from Ceratina calcarata, assembly GCF_001652005.2. Taxonomy (NCBI): domain Eukaryota; kingdom Metazoa; phylum Arthropoda; class Insecta; order Hymenoptera; family Apidae; genus Ceratina; species Ceratina calcarata. The sequence goes on along the minus strand of NW_017135881.1, from coordinate 139,703 downwards.
ATTAATCGGAAACAGGACTATCCTGCAAATAGGCGCGAGATAACCCCGTCGCCCGCCGTGCGTCCACCTATCTGCGAGCATGTCCTCTCTCTAGCTCCATAATGCATCCTGATGGTGGCTTCGATCGACTCCATTCCTAGATTTAGAGTTAATTCCGTGGGGGTACCGAGAACAGCGACTAGGATCGCATCGATTTAATTACGATCGATCTGTCAAGCCGATGACGTTGCGCAACCAACACCCGTCGCACCTTCCTCTCCGCTCCTCGTTTTCCACCCTCCACCCTATATACCGCGGCTTGCCCTAAATTTCGAAAATGTCCGGTTCACATGGCCGCCTGGTTGCGTTCTGCCGCGCGTCGCGTTCGTTCCAGATCCATTCCACTCCGCTGTCTCGACGCCCGCGCGTCAATCCAAACTTTGAAACCGATTCGGGAACAGCACAATATGTTTAAAATTACGTTCAAATGAAAAGGATACGAATTAACATCTTCGTCCGTGATATCGTACGACAGATACCGCGTCGCGGAATATCTCATCCGTGGCCGTGAAGCGGTTAATCATTGATGCTAGCGAAAAGCTTTTTATACAGAAGATGATGAAGAGGAAGATTCCATGAATTTTTCTTCCAACTCCGGTATTCAACGAGTTAACTATGATTAATCGGCATTTTATTGGTACTGACAAAATTCGGCCATTCCCACCGTCGAAATAACAATTTTTTGGAAAACATTTCATTTTACATCAATTACTTCTAAACCGTTCGATTTACGGGAAAAATGCATAGAACCTTATTTGAGCTATAGTTTCTGTTTGAAACATTTTTCGCTAGCGTCGATGGTTAACGAATATTTATCAAAAAATGATGAAACAGTTCGTTGCAAAATACTTGTTAATTATTGACGGTAGAGAAAACATGCTTCAAATAAAAGTTGTAGATACTACTATTACCTGCAAAAAAATCGTATACAATTTCCTTCTATCTCAAATGCTTCAGGACTAATCGATTAATTAGTTTGTTCATCGCCAATTATTCGTTAACGAGTAGAGTTAGAAGAAAATTGCGCAATGCACCTTTCTTGTAATCTAATAAATAAACACACGAGATATCTCGTCGCGAAGCAATTAAGTACAACACAAGACACGATAAAGAAAGTTATGATCATTAATAAATTACATGTTCAGTCCTCTTAACTCGCATCCTATTCTAATTTAAAAATTTCTACCTTCCTCCGAGCGTGGACTTTGAAAAAACATGGAAAAAATTCATTTCTGAAAGCACACGTTTTCCAGAGTTTTCTCTAATTTTTCGAGACGTCTACGTTGATCCGAGTGGAGTGCAATCTCAGCCGTGAACGGGGTCCACGATTCGTGGGTCATCCTCTTGCGTTCACAAAAGATATGCATCTGGTCGTGTGTTGCTCGCAGAGTTAAAAACAGGAGATCAGACTCAAAGGAGTGTGTGTCGCGTGGGAAAAAGCAGAAAGAGGAAGAGAAGTTTAATTTATTCGGAACCGTCCAATTCGCATCGGTGGAGCTGTCACGGTTGTCCGGCGTGTCGCAGCTTCGCTTGAATTACGAAAATGTCTGGCACACATGCTCCAGTTGCGCCTGAAGCGCGTAGCTATTACTGAATGCGATGCTCGTTCCATCCTAATTACCACCGGCCGAAACGCATCCCGCGTTCGGTTCGCCGAAAAACAAGTTTTCATTTATTTTATTCACGCCTACGATTCCTCATGCTTGCTCGTAGAAGTCGTCGAGCGATCGGATAGAATCCCTTTCACCGTCCACCTCCTCCTCCGTTCTTCCTCGGTCTTTTCCCTTCTTATTTCATTTCCTCGGCCAGAGAAAACTTATCCAGACTTCCAAATGAAATCCATGCAACATCGATTGGATCCACGATCTATCTATCCGCGGGGAAAATGAAATAGGGATCGTATCGCGTGTCCCCGGGGGATATCAGGGCTGCGTTACGTTTCATTTCGTCGTACAAAGAGAGAAACGTAGCCGGCTATTAACTCGTGAAATAGCATGTAGTTACTTGAGTATATTGAAAAACCATTGGTCAACCAATTTAAAGAGAACGTCTCGACAGGAAGGATCGATGCTGGCCAATCACGAGTATTCTTCGCCGGTGTCCTATTTCTGCCACAGGTAATATAGGAACCGTCGGACACGAAAACGGTAGTAACAATAACGAGCGCGTTAATAGACGATTATTTGCGTTAACGCGAGAACCAATCTGGCTGACCTCGCGTCGCGCCGAAGCCTGGCGAAATAGGAGCAACTAAACTGATCAATAATTAATCGGGGTAAAAGCGAAACAAGGATAATTTGTAGGGATAGAGAAAGGAGGCTCGGTTAGAACTATTAACACTGCGGAACTTTTGTATCGCGTGGAACTTTTTAAATATCGCGCAGTAAACGAAGCGTATGCACCTCGCGAATGGAGTTTCGAGTTAAATTGCCATAAATGAATGTCTTGGCTCTGGTTAAGTTCGCGCCGGCGAATTAAGTTACGCAATACGATAGCGAGAGAAGAACAAAGAGGTGTAGGGAGAGAGTAAAAAGAATAGGGGGTAAGCGGAGAGAGGGGAAAAAAATCGCCAGGAAAAGTCACAAAAGAATCGAGTCTATACCGCGTGAGCGACCACCCATAATCCACTCCAACTGGATTCGTCCATCCAGCTCGCCCCCTTTAATTATATTCGGAGCAATTAACGACGGCTAGCGCATAATGAACAATATCTGCGGCCAGACTGTATTTACCTCGTGACGCCGGCACTTTGTATGCGTACCATATTTTGTCCGACAATTGAAAATAATTTACGATTTACGCTGGCTGTCTGTGGAGCTTGTAATTAGAATGCAAAATGAGGCAGAATTTGTGAACTGCCGAAAATGCGACGGGTTTCCGTCGATGCGATTCGTCCCTATAGAAATTAGAGTGACGTTTTCCAGCAGAAATTACGGAATTTGCAAGAAACGACCTGAATTGATCATTCAGAAAGTTCGTTGCCACGATTTTTCTGAATATGTACGCGATTTAATAGAACGTGACATTGTTAAGTCCCGCTCATTTCTTTTCAAATACTCGCCGTTGTGTTAAACATGTTTTTCATTTACACAATATTACATAAATCGGCTTTTCAATTTACTCCACGCAGAATTGATAATTCTCAACTTCTATAACTGTACGCTCGAATTTCATATTGGAAGAAAAAATTTGTTTCGCAAGTGCGTGGAATTGAGTTGAGTAGAGACGCTTCGTCGCGTTGTAGACTTTGCGTTTTAAATACCACCGGCACGAGGTTAAGAATGCTTGACGAAATTTCCGCAGGACACATTGCACTCTCTAGTCGTTTAAACGGGCGAAATTAGTAATAGTTTAACTCGGCTGGGCGAGCAGCGCACGGACGATGGCCTTTATAACACGTCCGGACGTTTCGTCGTTGGACTGACACGATAGGGGATGAAAAAATTCCACGGTAAAAATTATTTTTTTCACGCTCACCCATCTCTTCCTAATCCTTATTCATTGTTTTCTTATTTAAAACATCATCCAAACGAATTTTACGTATACGTATTGTAAAAGCTCTGAGATTAAAGAAAAAGCGGATTTCCACTGCTCCAACCTTATTTCATGTTTGCATTACTTGGTCCGCGCGTCGATGGTATACATACATTGTGCATTAGCGGTACCTTCCGCGAATACCTGCATTTCTGAATCTACTTGTTTATACCGCCGATCTTCTTCCTTCGCCCGGTATGTTAAGCGAATATTAGAGTTGTTTGAACTTTTCCATTTCCGCGCAAAAACGCGAACGCGGAAAAAACCGGTTTCCACCCGCCGCGTCACACCGAGAGACTTCTGAAAAATTTCTAAAAAATAACAGGAGAAACCACACTTTCGCGCCACATAAACTCGCTCAAGACAATTCCCGCACGTTGTTGGTGCAAACAAAGGACGAAAACCACGAAATTTACCGTTCGCCAAGTATTTGGGTCACCGGCGCGGCGACGCATTCCTCGCGCAAATATAAATACTACGGGCGGAAGATTTTTAGCCCCCTTAGTGTCATTCAACACGGGTGTCGTACATCGACGAGCATCGCCGCTCCAGGGAATCCTTTGAAGCGCGAAGGCCTCCCTTAGAGCACCCTCTTCAGCCTCCTGATGCATTCCATTACGCGCGCGTGACCGAGTGACGATTACGCTTACTCCACTCTGCTATACCAAACGTGATACGCGTAGGCCACCCCACCGCTACGCAATTATGCGCCAGCGCCATTTGTGCCGCATTTATACACTCGCCTCTCGCTCTTTCCACGGTCCCTCCACCCGACGCGTACATCGTCCCAACAGGAAATTTCAAGTAAAACAGAAATTCTATTTAACATTTGATTGAACGAGAAGTATTTGTATACGGTAGTCGATCCCGGATCCAACGAATTATTTTTTCAATTTTCAATCAAGTACTTAACATTTACATTCGACGTTGACCAGTCATTGAAATTATTACGAAATGTTTATATTGTGCACGTTATTTATTCGCGATGAAATTGAATTGAAATATCTGCACTTATTTACACAACTGTCAAACATATTACTCTGGAATATGTGATATGTAAATGTGTGCATATAAACAAGATAACGAATCGATGGAATTGGATCGGTTCCTGGCCAGTGCTACGCGGCGAGGGTATGCGCAGACATCGACTGCGTAAACGTTGCCAGCGGCTGCTACATTCCGGGACCACCAGCCCTGTATTCTCGCGTAGCCTCGCTTTCTGATTAATTACAGAGCAGCGTCACGTTGCGGCGCGGCATTATAATCCCGTGCACGGAATCCGCGCGTCACTGACGAATTAACCGGAACGGATCGTCGGAACGGATCAACCGTGACACTGGTCGTTCCCCTTTCGGGGGTCACGAACGAGAAAACGATACATCGAGAAGACGAATCGTCCGGTAATTCGACTACGGATCGAAGCCTCGCTTCGCGGCGTTAAACCTGGCAGCCGGTTTAGGGAAACGATCGCATCGCGGCCCCCGCCGTTTAATTCTAATTAGACCGAAGCCACAGTCGGTTGTAATTCAAGACCGTGCCCAGGAGGAGTACCGGCTTTGAATTTTGGGTCCCGATCGACTTTCAAGGAGTCGAACGCCGCTGCGGTCGAACTCTCCAAGTTGAATTTCAGCGACAGCGACGGACGCTGCTTTAACACCAGTTACCACCACTCCCTCGTGGTTACCAATAATCCAAGTTCAAAAGCCTCAAACATGGGCTATGTACCCTGCTCTAGCTGCAAACCTAACGAGTTTCATCAAAGAGTTCAATGATCTTTAATTACTCCTATTTCAGACGAATTTCCGCGTAACCGAATTTTATATCCCGCGACAAGGCCACTCGGCTACTCTCCGCGCGTTTTTCAACAATAATCGCGATTCTGCAAAGGGAGTCATCGTGAAATTCGCTCGAGGCCCTCTAGGCGAGAGACGTCGTTCAATTAGTTGCGATTTTAACGAACCTGGCCTATCGAATTCGATGGATCGATGATTCCCTTCTTCCTACCTTTAATTAACGCGTACGTTACGGGCAGCGCGACTGCCCCGAGCCATGATTCGGATTCGCTCGCCGGAATCACGATCGTTCTCGCATTCCGCTTGGCTAATCTGACTTAAGCGCCTACATAAATACGAATATATTTCGCATACGCGCGCATACTGACTGCGAGTTAACCTGCAATGCAGTGGCGCGATACGACGAGAGGGAACGCGGAACGCGCCGGCATTTTACCGGCACGGCACGCGCGCACCGTTACGATCGTTTGATCTGGATCATGGTTAATTTCACCGTTGGTTATGGCGCACAATACCGTACCAATCACGTTCTGACTGCGGTGCATTGCACAGCCCGATGCGACTGCGATTGGTTCCTACGTGAACTCGCACGTACATACGTGCGAACTGCACGACTACGCAACGTTGCGTCTGGAAAGGTGGCCGCGCACGTGTACGTGTGTATGCGCAGTTATACGCACACGTGTGTCGCGCACTAAATCGCGATCCCGTGTAATCGACGAGCCAGATAAAGCTGCGAGACGGGATCGATCCGTGACGAAGCCATCGACTTCGAAATGCTAGATTTCGTTTCAATCTCGTCGTCGGATCGGATTCTGCTCACCGAAAGATTCGCCAGATACAAGTCTGAATTATAGGGCAAATTGAACGATAGATCACTTTGTCGCCGGCTAAAGCTTTTAACCGTGGAGATCTGCCCGTGTCGACAAGTGGAACAAGCGATTCAGAGTCAGACATAGCGGTTCGGTCTCGCTCGCGCGTTTCCTACATTTCATCGCGAGTCTTTCATGCGTCTCCTTTTTCTAATTTAATCAGATTATCTCGTGCAAAAACGAGGCCGCGCCTCCCGCGCACAAGTCCGCGAAATTCCCATCTCACTTGTCCACGAGAATTTTAAATTGTAAATAAGATTCTCGTTACGTGGCTGTTCACAGAAAACGTTTACGCAGGATAATTCCTCTCGAAATTAAGAAACGGCGCGATTCATGAATCGCATTTTCCTCGGGCTCGGAGCAGAGGAGAATTCCGTCAAACGGAATACTAGAATTGCTTTTCCTTGACCTCTAGTTTTCCCTGTGACCGCTTCTTCTCACCGGCGAACTCGGGAAATAGGGAAACAGGAGCGATCGGCGGAAAATGCTGACGCTTGACAGTCGCACGACAGAATCGGTAGCGAACGGTTCCTTGAATCGGTTCTCCGGCACGTGGCGACATAACTTCCGTGTTGCTCAATCGCGTCGTCTCTCTTTTTATCCGCGCGGCAATTCTTCGCGTCGGCATCTTTGCCTCTCGGGCCGCCAGCTTTGAACAGCGTTCGATGGCCTGATCTTCGATCGTATAGGTAGACACATTATGCACGCGTCATAGAGCATGTTGACCGGGAACGAGTTAAGCGAACGAAAGGGAAGAAAGAGGGGAAATCGTCGGCAACGGCGATAAAATTAGTTGGTCGCGTCACGGAGTACCTACCCTCACCTCTCTCTCTCTCTTTCTGTCTCTCTTCCTCCTCGTTCGCGCGGTATCTAAGCATTCGATTTCTCCTCTTCAACTTCGATTCCCTCCTATTGCTTCATCTCTCTCTGTTTCTCCGTCCTTTTTCGCGCGACGCGGATGAATATATTTCCCTCGGCAGCGTCTTCATCCGACCGAATGGAAGAATCTAGCGAGACGGGAGCAATATCGGCGGAAATCGAATCGCAAAATGGAGAAAATGACTGCGAGTGCTTCGCCCTATCGTGAGGGTGGAACGAGGCGAGAAAATCAGGAGAAAGGTGAATGAATGGGAAAGAGAGAGTCTGGGGAGGGTAGAAAAAAGATGGAAGAGGACGGTGCTAACGCAGGGAAAAAGGACAGGCGCGGGTACAGGAGTAAGAGAGTGCAAGCAGGAATGCATTCCTTGGTGAGTTAATCCCTGGAGTCTGGAATGGCTGACAATTCCATAGATTCATGCCTTCCACCATGCTCTTAGTAATCGCGCGCGCGCTCAGGTATACGCGTGAATCGAGTCGATGTACTCACGCGGATCACTCGTCCCTGTATTATTATTAGCGATCACTTCTTAATGTCGCAGGATTAAATAGGTTCTAATAGGACTTGTGGATTCTAAGAGCTCTATAAGTATTTCTTTACGAGTCCCTCCTTTCCGAGTTTGCCGAGGATACTTCGCGTCCGATGACCCAGTCGTTACTATAAGCAGCTTACTCGGAGTCTATCAGATTGTTATTTATCTACGTTATATCTATTCCTCCCATACTTTGTCGCGAATTGTAGTTCGCCCTTTGCGTTTCTATATTTCCATTTTAATCCTTCAGTTGGCCGTTTGTTGAGAATAATAAAACGTTCGATGCTTTGGTGCCCGCTGATTTAACCTTCTCGCAAATCGCGGGTTTCGATTGCAGAATTGTACGAGTCAGGATTACAGAATCGCGTTATCGATGATCGTAGAAACGCGAGGATTTATTGAAGCGCGTTATATATCGCGAAAAGTATAATTCTGAATAAAGCTAAACGCAGACAAGTAGGGAGATGAGAAAGAGAAATGCAGAAAATGAAGCGCAAAATGCAATTAGCCGAACTACCAGATAATTGAAACAGTGAGCGGAAAATGAGCTCGCGGCAAGGTAATACGGTTGATCCCTTCTTACGATTCTCAGTTCCCGAGGAAAAGAACATCTTGAGAAGCGAAGAAAAAAGGTAGTTAAGAGGGGGAGAAGATTCGCGATGGGGAGCCGGCGAGGAAAGACGTTTGACGACATCACGGGGTCGCTCGTTCCGTAAACTGCTTAGCAGGGGATAGTGGTCGGTCGAGTTCCTTCGCCGGTAGAGTAACTTTCTTAATCCGCTTCTTAGATAAGTTAATCTTTACAATTAATGCTTTGCTAACCTGTCGTTTCGATAAGAAATGCCGTCTTTCGGTCATTGAAAACGCGATGCACTTTCGTTCGAGCAGGACGCGTCGATTTGGCATCGCCGCCAGTAAGTAGCGACGTATTTGCGTATCAACGAAAGTTGATTATATTCCCTGGGCGTGAAGAAAGGGGGGGGGGGAAAGAGGACGGAGGAAAAAGCGGCGGACATGGATATTGGATAGCAATAATTCTTGGATCGCAGTCAATAATTTCTCTTTCGTTCTGGCGTCGACGGAGCGATGTCAATAAATACGGCGATAAATCAGTCGCAAATCGGTAGGTATAGGATGGCGGCGGCGGCAGTCCGTTGCTGCACAATTCGGATGCATCGATCGATTCGGAACCCGAGAGACAAAAGAATTAACCAGACACCTGCATCGTCGTCGTCGTCGTCGTCGCTTCGCGTCCTATTTTTCTGGGGGATTAATCACGAGTGTCGCGATTGCTGGGCTGAGCGCGAAATCTTTTTTTCCCGCTGCTCGTATCCAGCGCGATTCCGCTCTGATTCTATAGACTACGTCGTTTTCCCTTGCTCTACAGACCAGATGGTTCGTTGCTTATCACTCGCCGACATCCGAGCGACCCGCACTCAACGCGCGCGCTGAATTAGCATAACAGCATCGGTGTCGTTACGAGCCGGTGAAACTCTTCAGGATACTTGAATGCACCGATACAATGGAATATTGATCGGGGACAAGCCGGAGTCTTGCCGTAGGTGCAGACGGCGAAACGGTCTGGCTCTTGACGTATTAAAGGGCGAAACATACTCAGGGGGCCAACTAAAGGGATCGGACAAAGGTGCGATTGAAGGGTTACGATCTCTAAACAATTCCCTGGTTAGTCACGTGCGAAATACAACTGCGTATCGTAACCATGAAAAGAGTATTGACTTACCGTACGTGTGTTACGACAAGTACCTGATGAATATGCATGCACCTAAAATCTTCGACTGGCTCTACGGTAATGAAACACACGGCACGGCAGTATCGTGTAGCGGAAAAAGGGAGCCAGTCGGTACGTAATTGCGGCGAGCACATTATCAGGTCGTGTAATTATCTGGTTATTCGGTAATTATGCAACAACGGATGCAAATTTCACTGTGTACCTTCTTGTTACGCAATTATCGACTGATCCAGGTAACACCGGTGGTAGGGAAAAAAAGTTCTCATTAGCCAAGACTACTCCCGGGTGTGGAAATTCCAAGGCAGCAAAAAAAATAAGTAACTTCGTAAACGATTCGATCCGCGGCCGGGGAATTTCTCTCTAAATCGCGTGCACCGCTATTCTCTCGCATAAGCGAAATTAACCTCGTTGCCCCGGAGGACAGGGTTGCAACTGCAAACAAGTTTTAGCGCCGAAATTCACCGTGATTAATTAAGCCGCGTTCAATCGTGTTCACGTGCAACCGCGTATTGTGTATTTACTCGCGCGCCCGGTGTCGAATGCGCCACGAACGTCGAATGAATTTCATGCATCGCACCGGGGCGATAGGTACATCTTGAAACGTTTAATTTTTGTCTTATCAACTATTCACGAGCGCGTGGCAAATATTCATGTTCGATTCGTGTCGTTCGTAGCTTGGACAGGAACTAGTAAACGAAATTGAACGATGGATTTCAGTTCGACTTTCGCATTCACGGATACTGTATCGATCCGTTCGTTAAATTTCATAGATGACCATCGAGTGGAACACTGTAAACGTACAATAAATATACCGGGATTTGAATGGGCTGTACGAGGAGGTTGAAAAGGGATTGAAGCCCCTATCGAGCGTCAATGGGCTAAATATGGGTATGCATGGCGTAATTTAAAGGACATTCGGTCAAACGCGTGCATATGCACACCTGGCCTGAAACGTGTTCACTACTGACCGCGTTGGAGGAAAATGATGTCGCGAGTATTTTCTTCGCGATTCAACGCTTTCCATAAATTTGTTTCGTCTGGCCGGTGTGACCGCGGGCGTAGTGAACCGAACGATGCATATTCTTCTTCGTCGCGCGTCGACATGCGGAACGGTATAAAAAATGAAACAAAGCTGCGTTTATGAGAACCGAGCCGTCTCCCCCGGTATTATACGCGTCCGCGTACAGCGATAAAAGCGCAATGACACGGAATTACTCCCCCTCAATTTATCACCACGGTTGTTTTTAACCGTGACCGCCCGCGGGAGACCGATTATCTGGACACCACGTTTAACGTTCGATTTTTGTTTTTTGCGCGGCCACGATACCGTCGCCGCACGCTTAATGAGGGATCTCATCGAATGCGGGACCGCCGCGTTTTTTTTACGCATGTAACCCGGCGTGTAACATGTGTACTCACGTACCGCTGGGTAGATAGGTACACGATGACAAGATTGAACGCGCGCGAACGCTGCAGCTTCATGCTATGTTTCAAGCGAGAAGCGCGGCGCACGGGCGATAATTTCCGCGGCAAATAAATGTAAAAAGCGCGCGATAAATTTAACAAGCGATTATACGGTTCATTGGGATGAAAACAGATTAAACCTATAATAATCTCTGCTTATCTTTTTCTATGAAGGGAATTAAAAAAGACGAAAAAAGAAGATTTAACAATTATCGTTTATCGGAAGGAAAACAGGAAGCTGTGCCAGATGTTAATTTTTCATGTATATTCAGTTTGTTTATTTTATTCGTGATTGATCTATTGACCCTGCTGGTACTTTATTTGCGTTGGCTTGTAATAAAACGAATGAAAAATTGGATTGAATACGTGAAACGCGTTTGGCGAGCTTGCTTATGAAAACGCTGGGTTGCTGAATTAATCGTCACTCGGTGGACTCGCTAATTGGGATCGTGTATCCGCGTCGCTCTTGTTCGTTTTGTGCAGTCGAGATATTCGAACGTTCTGCGACAATAAGCGAATACGGCAGACTGGGCAAACAGTTTCGATTTACAGTGTTACCGTTTGATCCACTGTTCGGCTTCTTGCCTGCAGTATCCCTCGGTCCCGATGATCTTGCTAAAATCTTGCGCTCTAGGGAACACGGAATCATCTCGTTTAATTAGCAGAACAAACATCGAGCGAACTCGAGATCCGCAACGCGCCGCGTTCAAAGGGAAAAACAACGAACAACAATTTACCCAGGCACTAAATTGAAGCGGCCAACGCCGCGCGACTGAAACGATAGTATTTCATATCGCGTAGAACGTGAGTTCCGGAAGGATGGAAAACGAGCAAGCTCGAAATCAGAGGAAGCTATCAGACGGTATCCATCCTACGGAGTCTATAGAATTAGACTGCGAATCTCTATTAAATTTCCTCGTAAACAAGAAGAACGTCGAGCAGAACGTCCCCTTTACGCGAGCGTTAGTTCCTTTTAATATCTACTCATTTTACGACGAGCTCCTCGCCTCCCTCAGTAGCGACAAACTGCATTAAACGTACACACGCGTACACTAATTTAACCATATTTTCCGTCATCGCCGTCGACGACATCGTCGTTCGACGAGCGAGCGATCGGGTTCACTCGTGAACACTGCCAAAGAAGACAAGAACACCCCTGAGAGTGGCAGATGCATCCACGATATCAGCTACGTATGCACTTTCAATGCTACAGGGTGTCCTACAGTTACCTTTCAAGCATACTGCTTTAAAAAAATCATTTCAAATGGCGAAGGACGTTTCGCTTCAAACGGAACGTTCTACGATGCGTACAAATTACACAGTTATCTCTTTGAGATTTCAGGCTAATCCTTGCTTTTCTGTTTGCGCATACCAGTTTAAATGGAACGTCCTTGCATACACGCGTAGGGCTGCACGTGTATGCTAGCACTGACGCGCGTTTAAATGCGAGAAGGGTAGATGGTGACGGCGTTGATAGTTTAAACCGGGGTGGCGCAGGTGCACCGCGCGCTCGTATGGCACAGGAAGCGCTGGACATAAACGTCTTTCCGGTGTAGGTACGCTCGATGGCCCCGATGCGAGCGACGGCGGTCCGTGACTCTTAGCGGTACCACGGATTTCCTGCATCAAAATTCTGCTTATCGAATAGTCGTTCATGCATAATGCACCCATTCTCCCTGTATCCTCGCACTGAATTTCCTCCGCGTCTTGTTCCCGTTCGATTTCGCGACGAAAAACATGGTAGGTGTTCCGGAATTCCGGGAACAAAGCTCTCTCCGATGGCCTGCGATCGTTTGGCATCAGCTGCGCCAGAGATGCTCTATCAAATTTGCTCCGTTCGAAATAGGGCGAGAGGGAGAGAAGCTTCGCTCGTCGACGAAGAAGGGTTGTAAAAGAGGGATACGGCATGGCTGACACGAGAGAGGAACGTTCGGGAAGGAAATGTTGCGAACCCACAGAAGTAGAATCAGTGAACAGCAAATGTTATAATCGGAACGTGTTTAGGCTTCGTCAGGCTGCGTATGCGTGTTTGTGACTTAGCACATGGTTCGGTTATCGTGTATAGAACGATTTTATGGTTTCGTCACAATTTATTTTTGAACATTTTCAACAAAGACACATATAGTCAACTAGCTATCGAGAGGCGATGCGTGTTTCACAGGTATTGATCAGCTTTTGTTACACGAGATTGAAAGGCTTTCGCGGTTGCAAAGCGAATTATGCGTTCGTAAATCTTTCAAATTGCCCGGACATTTTTCATATTACCCACGTAACACGGTTTCGCGCTACCGAGCGAGATAAACTTCGCTCGTTGAAAAATGCAAATGATTTTAAGCGCGCGCCGCTCTATAATAACTGACACGATGACGAAGATCGAATATGATCGATCCCGAGTCTGCTACATCGGCTGTGCAGCAACCCGGCTTCTCCAGCCGATGCTTTATAACAAAATGAAAGTTCCCCTGTGTTTACCGGGTAGATAGCTCTATGTATCGTATATGTATGTACTATATACTTACACGATCGCGCGCGCGGGTGTATCGCGGATCGGAGGGCTTCGTGTATTTTGCAATATAAACTGCTTACCGCGGATGCGCGAGGAATATCGAAGAAGCTGCAAAACGGCCGTTCGAGCTTACCCGCGGAATATTGAGAAACCAATTGTTCCTTTCCTCGTTCGAATATCCTTATTGATTCGATTCACTTTCGCATGAATTATTCGTTCTGAAGAGAATAACGCAGTCCCCTTCACGGGACGTATAAACATCGCCTATATTTTATTTAGATGCATCGCCTTCCAGATCAGCCTTGAACACGTTCGACAATACATCACTACCGTCTCATTTATCTTTATTTCATGAATTGCTATTTTCGATCTCGTCGCGAAACTGCTCGAGACACGGTGTAAAATTTTATTTTGTTAGTTTCCTGTCTCCATTGATCCGCTATTTCAAAGTTAGCCTTGGACAATTAAACGAGGCAGTCGATTATTTTAAACCGGGTACTTCCAGCGAGTAAATTGAGAAATTTTACTTGCTTTTAAGAGCACTTGAATTAGCCGGCTCCCACGGGACACATAAAACGTTTCTCTGTTCCAACACAATGATAGATGGATCGCCTGTATTGCACATAGATAGCGTAGCGTACACATTGTGAAGTAACAAGTTATCAATTCTTCATCTCAATCAATATAACATGATTAGCAATTAAAGATATACCACGGCTTTTATTATCCATCAACAAGATATTATAGCGTATCTTTTATAATTCCCAATATATGCAAACTTTGCATAAAATGAATAATCACTGCACGCGTATCTGCTGCATTGCCCCATGGGGCTAGTAACGTACCTGCAATTCTGGTTAGAACAATTTCATTGAAATTAATGGCGCAGTGCCACGTCCCATTAACGTTTTCCCTAAATGTTCCCGAATTTTTTCGTGTACCAAGCGAAGTCCGATCCTTCTAAAGCGGAACATGCCGCGTGATCCATGTTACAGGACGGGGAGTGGTGCTGGATAGTCAGGGTCCAGTGTTGATCTCGGAGCCACGCTCGTCGGTCGAGTTCTCGAACGAGACCGGTGCAATGATCCATTGTTCGGCCCAGGGCAGTCCGTTACCAAGGATTGATTGGCTCATGGGCGACGGCTCACCGGTTCTACCTATACCGCACATCCGTGAGATGCTGGTGAACGGTTCGATGTATTTCTTGCCGTTCGGCGCGGAGACCTACAGGCACGACGTTCACTCGGCCGTCTACAGATGTCAAGCCTCGAACAGCGTCGGCAGGGTGTTGGGCCGTGAAATCACCGTAAAGGCCGGTGAGTACCTTTATTTCCCCTCTTCCGACCGATTTACTTCCGCCCATCGATCGGAACCGAGACTTTCCCGTAGTCCACGTTCTCACGCATTTTTTCTCGATTCTTGCCAAATGATTCGGCAAATAGCACAGACTTGGTAAGTTTTCCTTTTACATTCGACGAAAATTGCGTTCATTTTGCCAATAACTTTTAAAATAGCCAGTCTGACGCGGGTACACAATGGAAGCGATGCGCATAACATGTTTCGTGACGAGTAGAGAGCTTCTTCGCGAAGGGAAGCGTACAAAATCGTCGGGACAAAGCACTGTGCTCCTCGGACCTAGGAAGAGTAATCTGGCAAAAAATTGCCGGAGAACATTTCCGGCGCATCGTGGCTGGCAATTACGTCATTGAGCGCGATGCAGCCGCGATGCCCGCGCCCCGCTGCCTCGAAACTTAGCGCCGCGTTCCACAAGCGTCAGCATGGACGGCCGTTTAGCGCCTCTCACGATTCGCGACGTATTTTCTCGCGGCGTAAAAACCGTTCTTTGGCCGTCTCTTCGCTATCGTCGCGTCTCCGCGCGTAACCTGCTATCTCACGCCGGTCGTAAACGTAATCGGCCGTTCCGCAGAATTACGTTCTAAACCGCGCTGGCTCGCGGGAGTGCCGAGAGAATGATCGCAGCTCAAGAGAGCCGAGCCAGCTACATTTATCGCCGCTCCGGTCCGCTTCATCCCCCCCGGTGGTTCGTAGATCCACGACCTGGAACTCGCGGCCGCTTATGGCTAACAAGCAGCACTCACTGCCAAGATCAAGATACGTCCCTTCCCACTCGGAGGAGAAAGCTTTTGCCGGTGTGCGTTCTCGTCGTCGTTTTATTTCCACGTTTGCGTGGCTGAAAGCGAGAAACCAGCAACTCGAGTGGGCGGACAGATTTCGTCTCGCATTTGCGGCGAACAACAATCGCGGCCGCCAAGTCCTGCCAAGAATCACTTATCGCGTTTAGCGGCTCGTGAATCGGCTGGAATTTCTGGAAAGAATCATGCGGCTGAATTACATCGCGGAAAGAGAGACAGGAGGGGGTGGCAGGATTGTACGCAGTGGAGCGGTGTTGAAAATGCGAGAGGGAGGCACTAATTACCGAAAGCACGGCTTGCAGACGGACTGAATAGCTATGTTGTTCGCGAACAGAATAAAGGGTCTGTAATAGAAAACGCGTAGTACATTTTATTGTTATTGAAGTTAACGACGAGGGACGGGGCTCGTTGCGGGCGAGGGTCGGTGAGCTGTTCAGCTATCGCGATTCTCTTTTCGTGATCGATGTCTACGTGAAAGGGTTGCAGCGT
The DNA here is from genome assembly GCF_001652005.2 of Ceratina calcarata. NCBI lineage: Eukaryota > Metazoa > Arthropoda > Insecta > Hymenoptera > Apidae > Ceratina > Ceratina calcarata. The sequence goes on along the minus strand of NW_017135881.1, from coordinate 123,694 downwards.
TACAATTAAAAACCGACTCATGGAAATGTATTGCAGTCGTTCTCTCGTTTACGCAATTCCCGCTTTCTCGATTTGTCGATTTACAGGTAATTTTTTGTTTCAGTGGTTCGTCAGAAGTATGAAATTCAAGTGCGAGATGCGTACGTATTTCCGGGCAACACCGGCGTGCTGAGGTGTGAGATACCGACGTTCGTTAAGGAGTACGTGGCGGTCACGTCCTGGGTGCGAGATTCCGCCTACAACATCTTCCCCACGCCGAAGAGCGGTGAGTGAAATTGCAATAAGTATCTACTGCCACGCGTTAGCCGATGCTGAAACGTCGGACGTGTCTAGTACTCCAAAACTGCTAGTTCACTCGAGGTGTTTTCAAACTGATCCCTCTTCCTCAGATACGTTAACGAAATCTGTCGGTTCAATCACGGTTAAAGATACCTCCTTATCAGACATTCAGTCTTTCTCGAAGTTTCGTAACCATTTGATATGATCATAAAAATATGTTGCTATCTTTTCGGTACTTATCGACGAAATATTCTTAATACGAATATTTTTATAAACCTTTTAATGTATCCAGTTCGATCCGATAATGAATGATTTCTACTGAGATTACTTGATGAGCGATTAACCCGTGTTTCGATATCGCGGGAACAAGCGTGACTCGACAGGAACAAAGGAGGTTTGATATTTCTCGAACGGGTAACGCGATTCGGTACGCATTCCTATACACACGTTCGGGAAAGGTATTTTTATCGCGGCTGTGTCACGTCTCAGTGCACGCGATCGCAACCTTTTTGACGTTTACGCTGTCCCGCGGTGAAGAGACTCGTAAACACGGCGCGCCGATAAAAGCGGTGGAAGCTCCCTGATAAATTGGAGCCATTTTTTTTTTTTGTTGCCTGGTTTTACCTTCGTTTGGATGGTGGGCGTGTGGGGGCAGAAATCCCGCGTTACGTCCTGTGCACACGCGCTGATACACTCCGTTCTGGTCAATATCCGAGTTAATTAGAGTCTGAAGGGACCATTCGAGTAGACGTGTATACACATTATCGTGACCGTTTCTGTCTGTGTTCTCTGTAAGCTCCACGCGAATTGTGGTATTACGTGCGGGGAAAAAGGGTCTCCCGGTGAATATGTGCGAGGGTTTATGAAAACGCCATGCCCTACCAGAAACTACGATAAAAACCGACTGCCTTTTTTTTCATTCATTTCGCTACGGCTATCACTGTCGAAAAATAATAACGCAAACAATGCCCTCGCTCTCCTCTACAATATGTTTTTTAACGATTAAACTTCGTGAATAACCAACAACATTTATAAAACAGAAATAGCTTGCCATTTCAACAGACCTAATATTTTTAATGAACTTTATAACACAATTACGTTTATCCAATTCGAAGTTACGTTCGATTGACTGACAGTTAAGTTGCTCGCAGACAGGAGGAAAATCGCGGAAGTTCCGCGCGAAGAGCAGCGAAAGTTCGGCCACAAACGAATGCTGATTGAATACGATGCGCGTTAAATTTTACGACTTTTATCTCGGCATGTCTCCCAGCGCTACCAGACGATTTTCCTGCCTTGCAGAATCTTTCTTAGACTCCGCGAAACTTTTCCAACTTCTTTTTCTTCGCCTTTATAATCGTCGCATTGTGGCGGCCAAGCAACTTGCCGGTTTAGTGCTCCCGGCCGGAACTTCGCGTGCTGTTTCGACTTCTCGAAACGCGCGCGCGTATCCTAAACGGTGTCCGACCTTTACCGTTTCCCGGTTCCTTTTTCTCCCCTTCGCCTTCTTCCCCACCCCGATCGAGCACTCGATCGTGGTTATTCGCCTCTCCGTTTCGTCCTCTTTCGTCGTCGTTCGTTCTCGAATGGATTATACCGAATAAACGGAAACTTTCTCGCGTCGGCGGACTGATCGACGCGCGCGAGCGACTAAAACTTTTCCGAGTGATTCGTTTTCCATTCAGACGAACGACCGTGCAGTGCCCGCTAGCCTCTTTCCATTTCCTTTTCAATCGGGAGATTGAATTTTCCTTCAGGAAAGGTCCCTCCGCTTGTTGCCTTTACCACCCGTTCCCTCGCGCGCTGTTTGATTTAATCCGAGCGTTTGTCGTCCGCTTGTCAGACGCATAACCGGCGAAGTTTTGGACACTGACCAACGTGCTCGCAGTTAGGCTCCCTTTGTCCCGGCAATTATGGCGAATATTGGCCAATGGGAACGTTTGTCTCCGGCCCGACCGACAAGTGTTTGACGCGGTGCGAGGCGGTTAACATTCGAAATTCGAAATGTATTTTCCGGAATGCACTCGGAAGTTTGTGTGAGCTTTGCTAATAATTGTCGGGAACTCGAAGAACAGCGGAAAAGCAAATGTTCGCCGTGAGTACGAGGAGGGCGAGGATTTTGCAATTTAAGGCTAGTCTCGCGATAAATTAAGTTGAAATATATATATAAGTGCATGCCTGGGCGGGGAAGTTTTAGTTCGTGTCTTTGAGGTACTCGCTTTAGGTCCTTGTCTGCACTGCAATTTTCTACAGAAGAGGGAACCTGATGAGAACCTAGCTGACTCGATTATAATAGACCTGGTCGATCTGACAAAGCGAAAGATCCGTTCTCGGGACTCGGTTCAAAGTTCACTAATCGATTCTTCTTATTCACTTGAATACTTTTTATCGACGCGACGTGGAGGCTGCATCCTATCTACCGGTTGTCAAGAACCATGATTGCGTACAAGATTTTTGTCTCATAATCAAACGATAATTAATTAATTAGAAATTACACGAAATGGCACACATCAATACTTCATTCTCGTAGATGTTCAATAGAAATTCGTGTAAAGTTGCAAATCGATCAGAAGTTGCAATCTTCGTTTCGCCTTTTGCAGCCACCGTTTCAATCCTACGACCTTTCGATCCTCAATTCGATTAAGATACATTTGTTAATATAACGATGAAACGTAACAGTAGAGCCGAGGGAAGTATCGATGATTCTCGGTGAGGATTACAGGGCGGATCGATGGGGAACGCGGCGATAGCTGCAGTGCACCTCAAACACGAACCGTCCGGCCACAATGTAAATGCGCCCCGAGAGTTGATCGCATACCCTCTTGTGTACATCCGTGAACCCCGAACCCATTTTCTTGCCTCGCAGCAGCTATCCTGCAGCGCGAGTCCTTTTCCGTCTAGCTATGCACGTCCAACGAACCGACCTCCTCATCGTCTTCATCCCCCGTCTCCCTCCCTTCGCCGCCCGCTCTTTTACTCGTAGATCTGCTCGACCAGTGTTCAATGGCCCATGCATTCCCAGGGATCTCTCGATTTAAGTGGATTCCGCGCAAAAAGCGGTTACATTGATGTAATTACGTCGATAGATCCGCTGCTGGCATCAGAATGCATCAGGAAGAGGGATCGGAACCGAATTATATATTCCCTCTTCTTTTTCTTTGAACCGTTTCGAATTAAGAGCGTTCATTTTAAAGAGAATGGTCGAAGCTCTTTTATTATTACCGTTCACACTTTTAAACTTCGTCTGACTCTACGCGAAAAATTGATCCAGATTTAATGTCGCATAAATCGATGGGACAACAGTTCATAGCATTGGATGTTTGTACGCGGCGTGCGAGCCTGGAACGACGGCGAAACGATATCGCAGCGATAACAGCCCCGGGCCTGTTTTCATTCACAGCACTCGGCCGAGTTCGAAGGAACTTACCGGCGCTAGACAAACCGAAAGTTCGTAGGCTTTCTGCTCTCGAGAACCGGAGCACCGCGCAAATCCCGGCTTGACACCTACCCGCGTCCGACCTAATGCGCCGCGATGAATTTTTGATTCGCGATCCACGATCCCCACGGTACATCGTTTAGCCGGAGTGCCATGGATTTTCTATCCATTAAACAAGGTACATTTTTCAACAACGCCGAGAATCTTGGAACACTTGACAAGTTCATTTTTTAACTCCGCTTCGCGTTGCAACTTGCACGGGGAATTTCTCCTCGGCAATTCCCCGCGTAGAATTTTACACGGTAAATAGACGATGACAGTTTTCAGCCCGGACAGCTTAAAACTAAAGTTTTGCCAAGGAGGGAGTCGCTTTTCCGAAGGGACGGAGGGGCAAAGTTTCCCAGTCGAGAAATAACGCGGATGCGCAAAAAACCATGTGAAATACGAACATCGCCTAACAGATATCGATTTATCGTTCTTTAAAAGAAACTTTCCTGAACAGTTCAACAACGTTGCTCGCTTTTCTTCCCCCTCGTTTCATTGCTCTGCTGTCAGACGGGGGCGGAGGATAGAGTTCCTCAGCAATTTCAAAAATCAGCGCGATGAAACTTCGGGCGGGCTTTTAACAAATCGAAACTGGGTTCAATTCTTGGTAAGCTAAACACAAAAGCGAAGATTACCCTCCGATCTACCATTTTCGCGTTTTCTGTTCTCCACGCTGCCGTCATTTAATCTTCAAAACTGTTGATACGTTCGTAGCGGAGATCGAAAATTCGTAGCTTTTCGCAAAAATGCCAAATAGGAATGTGTCACAGTGAACGTTAATATTAACGGTAGACGTTCAAACGAGTTCATCGAAGGAAAATGAGTCTCTGAATAAATTCAAGAATAGTTAGTGCCACTTAGAGCACTCCTTGTATCACGAGATTCAAAACTCTGATAAACGAATTGCAAAACACGGAAAGAGCCGCGAGTTCCAGAGAATCCGGCGGTGATTTATGGCATCGTGCGTTAGGAAGAAACAGCAGCGTGCACTTGTTGAGAAACTTTCCTTGAAACCAAAAATCCCTGTTTACTTGATGGAGAAATAAAAGCTTCCCAATGGAGAGAAACATTTATACCATGTCTGCAAGACTAATTTTAACAGCTATTATCTAACCTCGTCTGATTTAATCATTTCGCTAGTACAACATGTTCTATAGAAGAAGGACGAGGGAATCCGGTTGACAATTTGTTAGCATCTCGATACGTTCGAGCGTACAGACGGCCGCGACGGTATTCTCCTAATATCGCGACACAATACGCGTTCACCTGGCATTTTCACCAGGATTAAATGTTCTAGCGGCTGAAAGTTTACTGCCGCCGTTGGTACATCCGCTCGCGTGCTATTGTATTCCCAATTTCGCCGGAAGCGAAGGGGAAAAAAAACGGACCATGCAACCCCATGTACATAAAGATACAAGGAAGGGGTAGGTTGGAAACGCGGAGGCTCGTGACGAGCTATCTATTTCTGAAACACGGTGCTTTTAGAATTATTACGCCGACTAAATGCCATGTGAACCTGGTTAATGGGTATTAAAAAATGTTTCATTCGACCCGGCCGGAAATCTGTTATCACGATTCACGCACGCTGTTGTACTCGCCGCGGTAAGGGTATATCTTGCAGCGAGATTAATTCCGCGAAATCGGCTTCCCCGGCCGTGTCCGTCGCATTCGTTGCGCGCCATTCTATGGCGTCCCGTTTCGGCTGAAGAGCCGCTCGGTTTCATAGTTCGCCGGCGAGAGCCATACGCCTATTCTGGCGTTCCCGCGGTCGGCTTATTCGAGCACATTATCCCGCGTGCACGTACAAAAATATTCGCGTGGTCGAACCTCGGCTGGTTAAATCCTGCGCCATCAGCCAAATAGATGACGGCCTGTCATTTATCCGCTGCAAAGCGCACATCCTGCCAAAGGTCGACTGTTTTTTTTTTTATGCCCGGAACCTCTCTTTTCCGCAGTCCATTACTCTTATTAGCGCGAAATTCCAGTCAAGCGAATGAAACGAAGTTTTACGGTCAGTCGACGAGGAGGGAGCTTGATTCCAACGCTCCCCGTTGACCATTAATCAGTCTTGGTTATCCCATGGATGCATCGGAAAGAGGAATAAAAAATTACTGTGATATTAATATTTCTCATTTAGAGTTATACAGAACGTATAACGAGCGTTCTTCGTTTTTATGGAATCAAAGTTCTTCAAGAGATTCAAATAATTGCGGCGTTCGACGACTCGGATACTTTCGATATTCAGTTATCGGTTTTCTCCCAGTTCGTTGCTACCGTTGGACGGTGGATTGTTGTGGCGAGTTTATGACGAGCGACGAATCGATTAAAGTATGAGTCGATAAAATTATTATTCGATATTTTTTCGCCGGACTGTTGCGTTCATCGGTTTCCTGGTCGTCACTCGATTTGTACCAGTAGTGTAGCGTACGACAAGTCAGCCTGTTAGTAGCTTAAGGATGTATTGGCTATACAGTCAATCCCAAAAGTTTATGTACTTTAGAAAAACGCATTCCCTATAATTAAAAAGAAATCAGACGTCGGAAGAACAATGCTAATAATAAATAGCTACGTGTTAAAAAGTATGGAAGGAAATATCCAATTAAGTATTGACGCTGACGAAAGATTTTTTTTTTCAAAATTGCGAAAAATGCTTCAAATAAAAGTTATTTTCCTTCTAACTTCGATATTTAACGAGTTACGTATGATTATTTGATATTTTATTGATGTTAACAAAATCCGACCATCCCAGCGTCGAAACGGCGAACTTTTGGAAAAAAATTTCGTTTTTCCTCAATAACTCCTAAACCGTTGATCCTACGGGAAAATTGCATAGAACCTTTTTTGTAGAGAACGACGAGATCTATAATTTCCATATAAAAGTTTTTCGCTAGTATTAATATTTAACGAGTTATTGACGAAAAACGAAAAAATAGTTT
>NW_017135881.1:61155-115956 GCF_001652005.2 Ceratina calcarata | reverse complement strand
GGTACCCCTTAGAAAAATCTCGGAAAAATAAAAAATTTTTTTTTTTTTTAAATATCGAAAAATATCGAAGTATATTCTAAAAAGCGTCAAAAATTGTATTTCCTCAAGTCAGTTGTTTATTCCAACTTCGCGCATACACATCAAGTACCAGAAAGTTTTCCTTGGGTTACTGCTGATTACCATAAGAGTACATGCAAATTGTAAGTCACTATAATTTTTCAAAAAACCCATGAATTGATTTAAAATTTTGCAGATAGCTTTTTAATAGTAATAGGAATCTATAATAACAAATTGAACATGCTAGCATTGTTTAAGTATATAGCCTATACATCCTTAAAAGATCTCTACCGTTCCAAACATCGATTCCACGCATAATGAGAGAGCTATTGGGTAGTACAAAGAACTCGGTTAACGATTTACCAAGAGGTTCAATTTACCAGCAACGGGGCAACATTCAACGTTTCCAGCGGCTAATTTGCTGGCTAATAAAATTCCACGGCGGGGTCTGCGCGCGACGTATGCAAATAAGAGACGCGTCGCCCGTCCAGACATTTTTATGGGGGAGAGACTCACGTTTTCCCTCTCTTTCGTAACGCGTGCACGCTGCCCTTTGGCGCAGTCGTGGCGGGCGGAATCGACCTTAAGGTAAGCGGACTTACGTTCATTCCCGCTTTCGAGCCGGAGCTATAACCGGGCCGTTCCAACGTCTGGAATTTCGAGCAATTTCCTCGAGAATAATGCAATACGTAGAGAGGCCATTGTGTGTGGACCAGGTGGGGGGATACGCGCGCCACGCAACAAACGACGAAATATCGACACTGCCACGCGAGATCCGGTGGACGAACGGCGGGGGTGTGATGGAAGGGGTGACTCAGAGGCGATGGCCTGGGACAACGAGCATGAATACTGTATCGGAGCAAATGCAGTCGTCTATAGGTCGACGTGCGAACGCGCGCCGGCAAAAACATTTTCGCGCGATGCATTTTCTACCGAGCGTCACGGGTAATACGTGCCCATCCACCCACACACAGACACTAATACAGGCGTGGACTGAAAATGCTCGCGGAAGGAGGGAATTTGCGTAATATATTTCGCGTAAGCCTGGGGGGGAAAAAGCAGGAAAAATAGCGGCTGAAGCGTCTCTTTGTGCCGCCTGGCGTCACTCGTGCAACGATTTCGCGTAATTTACATTAGAAGGCGCGGCCCGTGTCGCGGTCTCTCTTTCACCGTTTTCTCTCGTCGCGACTCGCTGTGTTCGGCACGCTGCCCATACTTTGCGTGTAAAATCCGATTCAAATCTACTCATTCTTGTCCGCTTTAGATTCCGCGGGAAGTAGAAAGTTGTGATTAATCCGCTTGTCATTATTCTTCTCTCGATCGAATCCCATTACCGTCGACGATGCGCAGGGCTCGCGATTAGGAATCCCATCATCCAGAGTCTAGGTATTCGCGTACCTGGATTAACGATATCCTTTTGGATCAACGACATCGCGTGCTCGAATTTTCGCGATAATCAATCAACTCGAGGTTATTTAAGCAAAGTCGTGACACTGCCGTTCCTCGAGGAGATACGTGTGGCACTATCAAGTTAACGAGAATGCGATACTATTGAAAACATCGTTTTCCCATTTACCCGCCATTCCACATTCGGTAACGCGTGCCTGTTAATCCGATATGCCCCGGGGTGATTTCGTGAAAAAGGAAAATACAAAAGCGGATGATTAACGCCAGATGAGAGATTCAGCGAGTTACTTTATTGTATGTACACTTTCATTTCATTAAATAACCAGATTTTCAGTTTTCAGAATGCGCAATTGTTCTGTTCCACTAAAACAAAGAATCCCTTTCCGCGTGATTACGTTCGATGAAACTGCAAAATGTAACGATCACTGCAGACTATGTACATATTTTTTATTTGCGGGAAGAAGGGAACCGTGGATTACGCAATTGATGCAAAGGTAAATTGCGAGATCTTTTACGAGCATCAATCCGGGACACGCGAACCCTACCGAAATTAAATCGGTCGCCGGTGCGCATCGCCGCGAACCATTCTTGGCACACAGCGGCGGCCATTATTTCGGTCAAACGCAGGCTACGGTACGAGACAACGGGAAATTTTCATTTTGCACGGCCGGTCGCTTAACAGCAGCGTTGGCCTCCATTAAACGCGGCACCGGCTCGGGCCTAGTTTCCAAATCATTTTCAACGCTACTTCCCAACGACGCGTCCCTGCCCTCGCCTCTTTTTTTATTATTCGCCGATTTACGACACGTGCACGCCGTCCACGCGGACAACCGGGAGGATTTTCCATTAAAGAAATTTGCATATTAATGGAACCGTGCCACGCTGCGAGACACGATTGGTTCGGAATTTCGATGAAACGGGGAACAAATAAAGGAGATCGAATTTTGGCTGAAGATTGAGGACCGGTATTAATATCGAACTAAAAACGGAAACGTTGCCTGCATCTTTTAATGGGTCGTGTGAAAGTCAGTTGATGAATCATTTTTCACAATGTCGTTTCACGTCATATATACATATATGTAGACGGCGAAGAAATACACATATCGAACAATAATTAAGTAATTGTCTTCTTTTCCCATATTTGTCGTAATATTTTCAGATGACAGACATCACATGCTGCCATCCGGGGAGCTGCTGGTGTTCTCGGTGACCACATCGGATGCCCAGTCGAGCTACCGTTGCCGCACCGTGCACCGTGTCACCGGCGACACCGTGGAAAGTTCCTCGTACGCCAGGCTCGTGGTCACCGGTAAGTTGTTCAAGTTTTCCGCGATAATGCACGCACACTTGGCCGCAGTTGTTACCGCGGAAACGTTTGTCCCCCGTCGTTCGGCCGGTCGAAACTTTCCAAGCAGTTGAATATTTAATACGAGCAAATGCATGGGAAATTCCGCCGGTCGAGTTCCGCGACACGGGGTGAACCGCGGTACCCAGGTGGATCCAGGGTTCAAACCACGTGCGGGTAACCCACTTGTTTATTCCTCAGTTTTCCCTTCTTTCCCTCAGAACGAGGGATTTTGTAACTCTTTATGCGAATTTATATAGCGTACGCAACGCGCCGGATCACGCTGAAGGAATTTCAAACCGACATTGTTTAATGCCAGAACTTAACGGTTTGGCATCCCGGATCTACGAATAGTTTGAAACTCTCTGCAGAAACGTCTTCTAGAAGTAGGTTTGTTATAAACTTCGGTTATTAGAATATTCATTAGAGGGTTGTTATTAAAATATAATCAATTAACAACGAATTCGCTGATCAGAATATTAAACATTATCAGAATAGTATTGCCTATTTTGTACGTATGGACGTATCAATGTTTCGAACAAGCGGAATTTAGCTAAAATACATATATCCACTAACTTGCGGCATCCGTACGTGTGGAATCATTCATTCAGAACGTCTCTTGGGGATATCCATGAAACGGTTCGCGCATCTACTTAAACATGAGCGTTTATACGTATAACGATCCCGCACATACCTTTTGCATAGTAAATCATAATGCATTGTTGCGCGTTTCCTGTGGCATGGGCGAGCAGCCAGCGAGCTTGCCACCGCGGCGGGCGCGCGTGCGGCCGGTTGGTTTCTCGCTTCTTCATGAATAAATCATGAGTGTCCGAAATGCTAATGGTCGAAACGTTCGCCACGGGTCGTCGGCTGTTTCTGCATCGAACGCCCGCGCCGCGCCGTTCCGGGCCGGAGTGCTCCGAGTCGTAAACAAAATGCGCACGCCGACATCGACTGAAAATACGAGCCGATCCGACCGAAATGGGTCCCGGCAGCTTTTACGCTCGTCGTTCATCGCGCGTTTCTGCTACCCGTAAATAGGTTACAACCTAATTACGAGCATTGTCGCGAGTTCCCGAGTAACGTCACGCCGTGTTTCCCTCTTCGTGAAGAGCGATTGTTTGTTTTATTACAAACGGATCCACCGCTACGGATGCGACTTTCATGCGTTTCCTGAAACAGAGTGCTGCGATACAAACAATGACGTTTGCTGAAGTCAGGCTGCACGTTAATGCCTTTTTAAACTCGACGGTACTTTAATTCTACGAGGAAACGATTCCTGATTTCGGCAACCAGAGTCCTTTAGACACGAACTTCAGTCGTTTCGGGGAAAGGATCATTTGAGATTCGCGTTTACGTGAGATTTACCATGGATCGACCTAGAATTCTTCCGCCTCTACGGTGCGCACGACATTATTCTAAGCGATCGTAATCAACCCTTGTTAACAATCTAGCCGTGAACACGGTTCGTCGTCGGCGTACTTCATCGCACAGTGCCGGTGGAGAGCTGCTGATTCATAAGACATAAAATGGGTCGAATCTGGATGAGCGGCTGGAACAATAGATGGCTAATGATCAAAGTGCAACCCGAGATGCTCCGCGCTACCAGCAGTGGCTGGAACACGCGGAAGACAGGACGGAATCGAATGCGAGATGAACATATTGTTCGTTAGTTGCGCGCCTCGACCGTCTCGAACGACGAAATCAGGAGTCTGTTGTCGACAAGAGTACAACCGAAGGAGACATTTCTAAGATTTCAACCCTTCTCTCTCAGTAGAACGAAAATAGAAATAAAAGTTTCGAACATAACAAATTTTTTATTCATTCATTTGCTGTACGATTTCGTTCTCCAGAATCGTTTTCAATTAATCACGATCTAAAAATAATTGTTGAATTAACCAGTTAAGTGTGTTTGACGACTATATCCGTCATGGAAGAATGACAGAATTTTGTGTTATGACGGCTATATCCGTGAATAAATTCATTCATTTTCTAAAATAAAGTCGTCTTTTTGACCCAATATTTCAACAGCGCCACTTACTCTGTGTTTGACGACTATATTCGTCATCGCTTGATCATCGCGACATACACTGGGGCGCACTTTGCAAAATGATCGACACAGTTAACTGGTTAATGATAATCCGAAAATGATGAAGTTTTGTTTTGAAAGTAACCACGCCTCGATGTATCAAATAAGATTGCACAGAATATCTCGGGAGATTACACATCGTGTCAAGTTGATGGTAAGGCGACGAGATATTAATTGATCTTGCCAAGCGGAGGTGACGTTGGCTCGGGTTTGAACGTAAATTCGCGGGCGCGTCGGTTCCCATCAGTGTCTCGGCACCACGGCATCTGTCGGTTCGCCTTTTATCATAGCCACAGCCATTATCCAGGTTTGCGTTTTTCGCAAGCTTTCGTGTCGCCCTCCTTGCCGCCACGCCGAAGTCACAACAGCAAGGCGCCATTTTAGGCAAGAGAATCGCCTTTTAAGCCGACTCATCCATTAAACAGCTAGGCCGAATGAACCGCAAGTCGTTTAAAAGTGACATTTCTCGGACAAAATGCCTCGTCGTTTCATTTAATGGATCCGCATTTCGAGCGAATCTTCTGACTCGTTTTTCTCCTCGATGACTAGACGATGAGTCGAACGAGAAATAGAGACAACATGATTTTTCTCGTTTTTCGCCAGGGAAAGTTTAATCTGTACTCTCTGCGTCACGTTACGATGTTTAGCAAAGCGTCTATCCCTTCGTGCGTCTGCCAGCTGGGGTTGCGGCTGTTTTCGCTCGAAGCGTGGCTTTGTTTGAGGATGCTGAAAAATTGGTGCGCGAAGAAATGGAAGGTACCACGTGTTTCCCCCTGGGCTCGATGAAATATCAGGAAGTCTGTGTTATATTTTCCTTTTTTAAATTCGGTGTAGACAGATTTCATAGAATTTGGACAAGTTTCATATTGAAGAATTGATGAACAATAAGTTTGCGTGTATAACCAAGTGAAACGATCTCTCGTTCAATTATTTCACTGTTATCAAACTATCAAATAACTTCCGATAACGCAAACGTTGATCGAACTGCGATCACGGAGTTCGTCGGTCGATTTAGACAGAGCAAACCGACGAACTTAAAAGTTTTATAAGCCACACCGGGATAGTTCTCAGTTTCTGCACCGCGATATCTCCCCATCAACTGATATCCAGTCAGTGGCGATAAGTTTAATTCAATTGGACTTTGCATGGTTAAAGAAAGTTCGGAAAAGGAATCCTTCTTTGTTGCGTCGGTTCCGTACGACTTGATCTGCGCGTCGAATTAGTTCCGCGGTCGGATAGCTTCCTAGCAGTCTAGCATCTTCTCTTTTATTGCGGGCTCCTGCAGGGTCCTGCGCGCTTTTTGCGCTTCACAGCGCGCGTGGAACTTGCACCGAACTGCGGAACGCCGAAGAAGAACGTCGTACTTTCGTGTCTCGGCCGAAATCCAAAGCGTAACTCACGCCAGGGTGCTTAACCAGCGTGGCGGAGGAGAGTCACCTAAAAAGTTCCAACGCGTTGCTTTATTTACGGTCTGACCGGGCATTGTTGCGCGACAAGTGGTACTCGTCGTGGAATGGAACATTGATTTCGTGATGCGAAGCAGAAAGAATATTTAAAACGCCCAGACGATTTGCACTTGAGGATACATAATACAGTTTTAGAAGTATACGAAATTTCGCGATGGTTCGCATATACGACGAGGGACAAAAATTCGGTTATCGCGATGATAAATTTACGTTGAAAACTGTAAATGCAGATTTATCGCGTTTATTCGGTACAGTGCAACGAGGGAAGAGAACAGGGTACGAGAGAAAAAACAAGTAGAAGATTCACGAGTTAGCGCACGGGCGCCACACGTTCGTGGTATTACTTCTAAGTACTTTAAAGACTCTCCCGGCTGGCAGCCACGGAAAAATGTTGAACTTTCCTAAATCCGTGGAATAAGGCGAGAAGCGTGGTTTCTTCGAGGTGCGCTTTTATGATACCCCCGTGCCTTTTTTTGCCGGTCAATGGCGGGGTTGCTCGAGGATGGGAGAGACAGAGTCGGATAGAGAAATAAAGAAAAAGGGCGGAAGAGAGATAAAGAGAGGCGGTCTCGCCGGATGGGAAACAGAGGGTGGAAGGGTGGCGGCAACCGGAGAGGAAGGAAGCCGAAGAAGAAGGAGACGCTCCGGCAAAGAAAAGGGGGACGGGAGCTTGGATATCGCCCTATTGGAGAGTCGACGAAAACGCAAAGTACAATCCAGCAGAGCCAGAATGCAGCCAGTCGTCTGCGGAGCAACGTCGGCAAGAAACAATGCAGCCATCACGGCTCCAATCCCTTCGCTCGCTACCCCGCAATCTTATCGAGACCAACTTACTTGTATCTCTCTTTTCCGGGAGACCTATGTACGAAGACTATGTGCGTGTCGTGTATTCGTAGGCCGTGTATACACGGATGCGTGTACGTGTATTGTGGAGCGTGCACGAGTAACAAGAAATAGGCGAATAGGATGATTTGTAAGGAACCTAGACAAGCAATGTCGGGGTTGTTCGAATTCAGCTCGAAGATTCGCCGAGCCGAATTACACGGCTGAGGTCTTAGTGGTTTGCCTCCTGTTCCACAAGCCTTCCTCGAGCATTGCTTGTTATTATAATGGTCGAATAAATGCTGAGAATTCTGCCCTTAGTATAATATTTGGCAGGAGCGAACGTATTCGTTCGAATTTCTCTAATGAAGTATGTTACACAGGATCTAATAATTTCTCTCCGGGTATTGGGTGGCAAGACTGTTTGTACATGCGAAGTAAATGGAAAGGACAACATCGACGTTTGAAGATTAAATTTCCTTGAGACGAGGGTACACAGAGAAAGAACGGCGGGAAATATACTCGTTGACGAAGACAAACAACGTTTGCCTTTTTTTACCGGAAAGGCACGTACAGCGGTGATTCATCCAGTTAAAACAAGTTATTTGTCCCGTTGAGTTTTGAATTTTACACTGGGAGGATACGGGATTGCGCATCAATCTTCTTGGGTTTCACACCTTGCTTCGGTGAATACGACGCGTTAATCTTGAACCTGTAGAACGGAGCCGTTAATTTAACAACGAGGAAAGAGCGATGCCGACACTCTCCCCTCGAGAAGCACCTCCTCTACGTTTTTCGCCGACGGGTTTATTTATTTATACGTTGGTTTTTACTCGGGGACATTTCGACCGGGTTTATACGCCGAAAGAAACCGCAGACGGAAGATATATAGCGGCAGAGGAGTAAGTAAATACCTGTCACGCGAGGGGCAAACCGGAAGCCGCGCGGTGCACATTACGCCAATGTTCGCAGTCGAATACCCAAAAAAATTCAAGTAGAAACTTCTCGAGGAAAGGAGGAGCTTTTGCTCGCCGCGTCGCGAGGCGCTTTCCGTACGCGTAAATCTTCACCGACGAACGATCGGAATCGCCGCGCGGTAAGAAGTAAAGTTCAAACGCAGGAACAGCAAAGAAACGATTCTTGAAGTGATCCGTG
This sequence comes from Ceratina calcarata, assembly GCF_001652005.2. Lineage (NCBI taxonomy): Eukaryota > Metazoa > Arthropoda > Insecta > Hymenoptera > Apidae > Ceratina > Ceratina calcarata. The sequence goes on along the minus strand of NW_017135881.1, from coordinate 107,615 downwards.
TTGAAGGGACGTTCCAACGGTAGTTGAAAATCGCTTTAAGCCCGAGGCCGAAGTAGCTTAATCTGTGATTCTTTCGCCGGTGAAACGGTTCACGCGTAGTAAAGTATGTCGTCGCGCGATCGGGATTAGGCGTTAAGCAGCTTTTATAAGAACGTAGACACGTGTTCTCCGAGAATAACCAGACTCTCCTTTTCATCAAGATAGTGGCAATCCTTTGGATTATAGATTGTAATTGACAACATTTGTGCTGATAAAGAATTAGCATTAACTTCAGCGGCATAATTATAATTTAATAATCATCCGTCGTGCAATAAACTAGAAGTGTGGGTCCTTTGCGCGTAAACTTTTTGGCACAGCAGGGTCATCCAAGTCGTGCAAAATTCTTAGAGTGCCATTGGATTCTCTCGCTTCTTGAGTAGCTTTGGATTTCCTTCAGCCTTTGCGGTGTTCCCAGCCCCTCGCGACGTTTTTGAGGTGGTTCTTAAATTTCTTCAAAGCCTAATAAACACCCGTAAGGTTTCGTTCCGAGGACAATAATAACAGTAATGATTGTCGTTTGGAATTCAACGACTGTACATTAAAAACTAGTTGTAAGAGATTAAAGATTTCAGCACTTATTTATGTCTGGCACTACGTTCCGGTAGTGCAGTCGAGAAAAATCACTGTCTGTCGCCCGTTTCCGAGAAGCTTGCGGCTTTCAGAACATCCGCAAAAGCAAGACGAGATGGTATCGCGGGGTAACTTCCACTCGGCATTCACGATAAATCTTCATTTCCGGCGAGAGCCTTCTAATCTAATATTCCCGTTGAGTTACAGCTTTGTTCGAGTGCGTTCCCCGCGGCCGTCCCGTCTCCGATATCTGGTAATTTTGGCGGGGCGTGACGGCGATGGAGGCAGGAGGTGAAACGAGTTAGATGGCGCGTTCCCTGTCCCCTTCCTACCTGCGTACCCTTATCAGCCCGTATAAATCAGAGATATAATTATCCGGAATTGCGGCCGGGCGATACGCACGGAAACACGTGTACGTCTTGCGCGCAAATTGCGACCGGGTATCGCGCGTTGTGACCTGAATTCTGAAGCAATCAACGGCTGGCATTAAATTACATATGTGCTCCATCGGTTTCGAGAGGCCGCGCCTCGCCGCGCGCCGCCCGGACCCACATCCGCTTCGATGACGTAATTAGTCAACGACGTAATACGGTTGGCGGTAATATAGCTATAATTAATACAGAAACTCGACTTGCCGACTAATTAATGAAGCCTGAACGATCCAACGATTCCCCCGCTTCATCTCGTACAAACTCGTCGCCCTTTCGACTCGGATCTTCGCGGTGAGCAAGTTTCGAGTCTTTGGCGTCGACGTACACGTTACACCTCTCGCCGTCTAATGCCAGTCCTCTCCTCGTGGATTCATCGTGTAGTTTCCCTCACCTTCCATCCCTTTATCGCGCCGACATTTGCCAAAGTAATAGTTAACACCGGGAAATACCACTTTCCAGATTAACTCTGGGCTTCCAAACAAAATACTAACGCTTTACACGCTCGTTTAACGAATCGTTTAGACCAGAATCGGTGCTCTCGAGGGGTTCCGGTACTGTAGCACAGTCCTGACTAACGATACACCGTGGAGGGGGAAAAGGTGCAAGAATTCCGCGCCCCGACGGAAAAGAGGCAAACGTTAACGCGAAAACGCACGCTTGAGTCGTCTAGGCAACGACGACTGGCAAGAGACACATTGTACGGCTAATTAGTGGCAACTTTATCACGGTGAAGTTGCTTGTTCCAGGTAAATACATGAGAAAGATCACGGGCGCCATTTGAAATTCGCTTTGCCAACGATACACACGGCCGGTGTATATTTAATAGAGTCTTAATTGGAGTCGACGGCTCGAAAGGTTTAATTGGACATCGTTCCGCCGCGGTTTCCGCTCCCTTCAAACCCGTTTTTCTCCTCGCCGCGCGTACCCTTCCCGTCTCCCTTCTCCCCCGCGCCTGTCTCACGTGCCCCCGGCTCGAGAATCGAGCCTTCGGATTACGTAGTCGATGGTTCAAAGGATATCAGAATGTTCCTTTGAGCATACTGTCTGTCCGCTTAAACATCGTGTCGCAGCACGTCTTCTGTCCATCGATACCGACCTGTTTGTATGCTTGGAAATCATTTGCCGCTGCAGCTTTTAATTAAACTTCTCTCCCTTGTTTACCCTTCAAGGCCGCGGCCCCTTCAGTAAGAGCATTTCGTTGGCAAATGATTTTATCACATACCATTTCAAATTACAACGTTCTATAAATATTTCGTGGAAAATATTTGGCATGATCATGGAAATCTTGTATCTTTGCCATTTCGAATTTAGATACCCACCGTGTAATTATTTGAAATTGAACGGAAATCGATTTGATTAAAAACCATTTCCTCCGCGCGCGCTAATAAAATAAACTCAATAATTACAACCCTGCCCAATAATGTTCTCGTCACTTTTGATCTACTTTTTAAGTTGCGCCAAGGTCGTTCACTTTTCCGCGCAGACGCGGAGAATATTTTACCCAACGGATAGAAGGGTTGACTGACAATCCATCGGATCAGCTATTTAAGCGACAAGGATCCAACGATCTGGAAGTAAGAACGAGGCACGTGGAGCCGCGTAGCGTCGACGTAACCAGGAGAATACTGTGGATAGGGGGTGGGTGGTTGTAGGAAGAAATTATTAACGCGTGAATGAGCCACTCGTCACCGAAGCAATCGATGCCGAGCGAATTTCTTTCTCGTCTTTTTTTTCGATTTGATCGATCGTCAAAGTCCCCCTCCCCCCATCCTTCTTCCCTCGTTTTCTCGTTCTTCCTTTTTTCCGCACGCTCGCGACGGTCAACATCAACGCGAACAACGCTGACGTTGAGGCGTAAGTCGGATGTAAATGGCATAAAAAGTTTTGAGCGTGCATATGCACGAGGCCGGTGCAACTGGGAGCGCGGGAGTACGAACAAGGGTGTGGTGGCGGGGGCGTTGCTGGAATATGGCAACTGGAATTGCACACTGCCGCGAACGAGAGAAAGAGGGGGCGATAGCACGCGGCCCGAGATGAAAAGAGACGGCGAGAATGCCAGAGAGTATGAGAGAGGGACGGTGGTACACAGAGTGACAGAGGGAGGCAGGGCGAAACGAAGGGTGAGCGAGATAGAGGGGTGCGACGATCAATACGCCATCAGCTTAAATTACAATAATAACGCCGAGCAGACAAAGCGAGCGTGCCATTATAAAATACTGCAGTCGTAAAAAGCTCAGGCGTGGCGAGATCTTAATCGTTGAACAAACAACCCCTTGTTGTTTAAACCGTACGCTATTCGCCGGAGCAAAATGTCCATTGACTTTGTCGCGACCAGGGATTTGCGATTTCCATCGATCGGAACACAGATTCGCGTATTACTATCTAAAATATTTGATACAACTTCGGTCCTCCTGCGTTCAAATCAAGTTATTAACGACGATCTATTTTAATTGTGGAACGACACATAGAACGTTCAGTAAGTGATACGACACGGACGGAAAATTATAAAATAATGAAATATCGCAAAACAGGTCTAATGTACATGGGCGCTGGAATTCCAACGAGTCTGAAGGACAACTACCGTCGATAGAGTTTATATTTTGCAAAACAAATGGTGGAATTTAATACAAATTTATAACAATGAAGGACTTTTCATATGCGTCCGCGAACACGAATTGTTCGGCCGCGTGTAATTAAGCGGCGAAGTAATGTGGAAAATGTAGAATAAACGGCGGAGTGGAAGGAAATAAATGTAAATTTGTCGAGCACACTAACTCGTATAATACGTAACAGGGACAAAAGGTAGGTCTTTCGTGGCCCGTGAAAAATTGATACCCCGGATCTTTGTCTTTTTCAACAAGTCCACGGAGATTTCTTTCTAGCTCGTGAATCGTCCAAGAGATTCAAAATGCATTTCACGGTATCAAGTGGGAGACAGCCGAGAGAAATTGATGAAAGAAAGGGAATCCATTCCCGCGGAGTCGACCGCCTTACCTTTACTTTTCCTTTTTATCTCTGCTTCTGTCTTCTTTTTTTTTTATCATCGTTACGATTCATTGGCTCCATTCTTGGAAATTCCCTCTGAAACGCCTCGAGTGTGTTCCCTTTTAACGCAACGAACGAATCAAGAGCGCGAAAGTTGATCCGAACCTTGAAATAACACATCGGCTGCGAACTTTCCGGGACGAACTTTTGCCATTTCCCCACGTTCCACGAACAGAAATTCTAGCCGACTGGCCGCGAACTGATTTCACGCCGGTTCGAGTTTTTGGTAAAGGATTTAAATCGAAACGTTTCATTGGAAACGCCGGGATTGTTCACTCAATTTTTTACCGCGGGAACTAGATTTGAACGTAGTAAATCGATGAACTCGTTTCATTCCTGCCAAAACGTTTCCAAATGTTTGATACAGAAAAGTTTTTACACCCGTGCAACACATTCTATTAATTATTCTTAAGAACTGCAGTCTGTGGATTCAACAAAAATAATTAAAGCCCGAAACGATTCCAGAACAAAGAGTTCTTGAAATATTCCACCGCTTCTTAACAACCGCAGCAAGAGTCTTGAAGGACTGCGGGCATTCGACGATATTCTTCAAAATCCCAGCCAAAAATGTCAAGTACATACGGAAATACTCTTAGGACAAGTGCTCCTTTCAACCGTTTGAATGCTGACAGCCTTTTAAATTTGAATATTTTAAAAACGTTTAATTTCTCGTATTTGAATATTCAAATTTGACAGATTTGAATATATTTAAATGCGAAGATTTGCAGGAGCTTATTCGCGTGCCGGGGATTGAAGAAAATTTTCTTCATTTTCAGATCCTCACAGCCCGGTGCCGCCAAGATTCAACGAACGAGTGAGCCCAGCGCCTATCCGCACGGGGGAGACGATCGTCCTATCCTGCATTTCCCAGGGTATACCGCCGCCCATGTATCTATGGTTTCGCGAGTCCGTGACGGGCACGGCGATGATCTTCAATTCAGAAAGGATCTACGCGAGAGCGGGCGTGTTAGTGCTACAATCAGCTCGGCCCGAGGACGCTGGCCGATATGTCTGTCACGCCAACAATACGGCCGGTTCCGAGATGGTCGAACTAGAGGTCTCCATTATAAGCAGTCTCTCCATCCACCTGGTACCTCAACAGGTTAGTTTCCGCTACTCTCCTTTGATCTTCGGCTCGATCCACCTTCGAGCACCTCTCATCTTTCCGTAATCTTTCTCTCAACCGTTCATTCAATTGGCTCCTTAATAAATTTCGATTTATCGAATCGTGATACTGATTATGATATACGATCGCGCGTGCACAATCTAACCGAATCAGTTTCTTATATCTACAAGTCACGCAAGACAAATGGTTTCGTTGGTTTAAGACTCAACAGGTTCGTATCTTTTTCTCGCCGATCGAATAATATTACCACTTCAATGCATCTCCGCGGCGTGTTAAATCGCTCAAAGAAATTTCCTAGGATCGTCGAAAAATATTAACCCCTCAACAGGTTAACAGCATTCTATGCGGTATCGATTGGATTTCCGAAACGATTTGGTCGTCGGCTTCCTGTTACACTCTCTCCGCCGGATAATCCCGATCCTTCGTGAAATCCCAAGGCGTCCCGATATTCCTTCGTCCGTCGGCGCGACGCGACACCTTTTTACCATCCCGCAGATGCCCGAACGACCACCCGTTTTCGAGAGTCAGGGGAAGAAGCTGGCCTCGCGTCGCGTCGCTGTCCGGAAATAAATTCCAGAACGACGTGGCACGCAACAGATTTTCTCTGCGAACGAGCCACAGTTCTCAATAATAAGTAGCTTCTCTTTCATCCGACTGATACCTCAACAGGTTAGCTTCTCTTTATTCTATTTCGTAAACAACTCGAGAGCCATCGTGGATTACTTCCTCTTACCCTCGGCTTTTTCGTTCCTGCTTCCCGTCTCCCTTTCTTTCCTTTCGACGGGAGACTAAGGCTTCTCAATGAGCGTCGATTCTATTTCCAGCAGATCTGCAAACTACCTCCGGCGTCCTCCCACTCGGCGCAATTCCGGTTCGTTGCTCCGCGACTTTGTTAAGCCGACAAGACGTATTCTCGTTCCTTTTAGCTGAAGGTTCTCTCGAGCGGTACACGCGAGTTTCGCGAACGAGCGCGGATAAATTCGCCGAACGGGAAGGTTAGAGCTTGTTGCCGACTAATTTCCGTCGATGTGGATAATTGAGCATCGCGTCGGGGTAAACACGATACCCAGGGGTAGATAAAGACAGGCCAGATATCCCGGGAAGGATGCGGATAAATCTTGAAAATGTCGTAGCGTGTATACGGGACGAAAGGAATAACGAGCTACATGCTTCGCTCGTCTTGAATGAGATGTTGCCATTCATTAGTATTAACTTCCGTTAATTAGTAGCTCGGTACAGGGGCCGTCCTCCGACCCAACGCGACGTCCCTGCTAGTTCCTTTGATGTTTAACAAGCTCCATTAATTGTGTTCGATGTTTCCCGGGACGATGAACGCGACTATTGTGTCGATGATAAAAGAAAGAACCGGCGGAGCTTCCGCGATATCGATCACAGGCGTGGCAGTGATCACGGACACCGAATGTACATATACATATCTGCGTCCACATGCGACTCGTTACTACTAGAAAACTACCGAATCGCTTCGAGGGTTCGATGGATATCACGAAAATACGGGAGCCCGCGATACTGATGCAAGGCAACAAATCGTATATACCGTCAAAACAACCAATCGCTGCGCGCACGTCAGGGATTTCGAGTTTCACCCGCGGGATACACTGTAAGCGTATTAACCGGGGCGTCGATTGCCTGTGCATAGGCGGTATAATTAATAACGTTCGAAACGAAATGTCAAAGGGGTGGCAACCCGTTAATTCACTGCTGTTCCACCTCCCTCTCTTTTGGTCTCGTTTTATTATCGACGAACCGATTTTCGGTGAAAATTCTCGAATTGCGAGCGAATCGTTGCACGATTACACAGGGGTCAAAGTTAGGTCCAATTTGCACATCTACTGTGAAAAACAATGGAGCGTTCCATGATGAAATTATAAACTCCAATTTTCGTCGAAACGGAAAATAAATTATGGTTTATAACGTGTCGCAATTCAAGAACGCTCGGTCATCTGTGGGCAATAGCCTGTGAATCCATGGGAGACTGGGAATTGGCGAACGGTCCGTATCCCGGTGGATAAGGGAACAGAGAAGGGTGCAGGGACTACCATCGAGTCGATGAAATAGCATTCATTCGCCGGAAGGTTCTCGCATAACTTCTGCAGTCATCAGCAAAGAAACGCTTATTGCGGACGGGTTCTCTCTCATATATTGGCTGCCATTCGTCGGGCAACGCCTCCTTCCATTAACGCGACGGACTTTGTCGTCACTTTATTAAAAGCACCATCACGGGCGCTTTTCAATTCGAGCTTCCGCGTAATAAATTTTCGCTGCCTGTAATCCGTCGAAGAAGCGAGACAGGTTGCCGCTTTGTAAATCGATATAAGAAATAAGAGGTTTATATTATCGTACCAGACGGCGGCGTTTCGATCCGATCGAGAAATCTTTTCCTCGACAAGACGGGACTCGACCGTAGACTAAAAGAAGATAAGCCAGCGCAGCGTGGGTCGGTTTATTTGGTTCTCGCACATTACAGATCTTCCATTCATATAGCTTTCGCATTTCATTCGATTAATTCTATGGAACGTTCGTTCGGTGATGTGTTTTTGCGAGAACAACCAATTGAGAAAATTCTGACCCAATTTACTGCACGCTGTGCATCTATACATGTGCAATACCTCTGCACATTTCGCTGGTCTTATTATTATTTGCTCGCACATTTCTAAACATTCTCATAATAATTCTCTTTATTCGCTGTTTTCATTCAACCGGATGCTCACGCGTCGCGCTTTCGCGGAGCTCATATCGACAACGTAAACGCATGACTGACTGTCTTAATAATGCCATCCTGCTGCGTGAAAAAGGAGCAGGAACGTCGGAGACAAAGGGGCCCGGAAAGGTGCAACTCAACGCCTCCCAAGTTTTGTCCTTTTTTTCTTACACTCCTTTCGAGCCACCTCGTTCGGTCGCCTTTAAAGACGCCGTCCTTGCGCATCTTATTTCCCATTCCAACCTCCGGCTGCTTGAATACCGTATCAAAGGATATTTAAACCGGTATTCGGTTTGAAAGAAAGTTTCCTTCAGGGGTCGTGGAACAAAAGGAGCTAGCCGTGAGCGAAACTTGCCCGATCCTCTCGACAATATTTAATGGCCGTCCTTATGGTTCGATTCGCTATTCACACGATGCTCGTCAAATTCCTTCGCCCTTGGACCCGCTTCGTAAGAAGGCTCTGTTTGGGTTGCATTAGCGAAACCAAAATGAAAACGTCGTCGGTTATTTATGACGCAAAGTGGTTGAAGCCACTGACCCGTCCTTCCGGATTATTTTTAGTCGAACGTATTAAGGCTCTTCCGTTCATGATAGATAAATTCCTTCTTTTTTCCCAATCGATGCACACTCGACGTATTATATAAGCCAGTGAAATTCCTTTCTCGATCCTTTGATGCTCGAAACGATTTCGAAATGCACGACCGGAGGGCACGACGAGAGATCGCGTTACGAGGAACCCAAGGACAAAGTGTACAGAGTACAGACCGTAACTATGATGTATGTATGTGCATCGATATTCGCGTAGGTGCATCTGTCGATGCTGTACCAGCGGTAATCAGGCCACGCAGAATTGTCATGGATGTACATGAATGTATACATCGCTACACGCAACCGTACGAACTAACCTCTTCAATAATACATAAGACGGATTCCCCGGCGAGATCAAAGACCGATGCCCCGCGATCGGTAATCAATTAAGCAGCTGAAGGTGCATATGGAAATACCAGTAGGCCACTCCATTCAACCGCGTTCCGTGATACATGCATCACAGGTTCGCCGTGTCTGACTAGGTCGAGTCTTTTCCACTTGCGCCGGTCGATGCCGTCTCGTGGCGAGCGTTTAAAAAAGTTTTTAATACGGAATCGTTTTTTCGTACTGTAGTCATTTCACATGTAATTTCATATTAATTCGACATTATTTTTTTTCGTTAAAATTGATAAGCGAGAATTAATTAGGGACTACGTAAATATATTTCACCACAACAGGGTTTCTTTCCATTTCAATGTGTAATGAAACGAAATAGACTTCATTATAATTTTAAATACCGTTTAATTGCGTCAGTAGTGAAAAACTGATCTCCTGGGAGTCAGTTAATTCTTCGTAGTTCAAAGTAAGCGAAAACATCGAGTCAAGTAGGGTTCTTGTTATCATTTCACACACATATCACGATGTGTACTTTGCGAGAGCGCTGTTGAACCGCTCACCACAACCCATTTAGCGAGAACGATTCTCGTTAATGATAAATCAGATGGACCAGGAAACTGATCAAAGGGAGATAACCGCGCGACCCGGAAGCAATTAAGCTCTCGAAGGTGGGCGACGAAATACCCAACAGGACATTCGATTTGCCGGTAGGTAGGTATGCCCGTGCTCCGCTCGGTCGGCCTGGAATCCATCCCATCCGTTGTGTCTGAGCACGTTAAGCGTTTTCTACTAGGCGTTCCGGAACGATTGCGTGCCGATCTCTTTTCCACGATCGTCGCGTTTAACGATCGACATTTTCGAAGCTGTTCTCACACGGTTTGAACGTACGTGTCTTTCATAATTTCAACGCAGCTTAAACAGAGTAGAAACATCAAAGGATGTTTCGGGTCGATACTCTGTCGAAGTTACCAAAATGGAGTAGGAGACCAGGGACGGGTATTAATACAGCGTATGCTCACGCTAAACAAACGTCGACTATGCTATCGTGTAGCTTTGCTCATACATACATTTAACAATCCGCCTAAGCCAGCCTGATGTATGTAATTACAATTATTCAACATCATTTTTCCAATAATTAAATCGCGCATTATCAGATGTTAAATTGTTCGCGTAACCCGATTGGAAATTATTTTGTGAGACGGGAGACCTCGTAAGCTGGTATCGAAAGTTGGGCTGTGCTTTTCGCAGCTACGAGAATCGATGTTCACGTCCGAAAGAACACAGCTGCTGTCGAGGTAGCAGATTCTCTACGAAATCGTGGCCAACTTTCCTCCGGAACGATATTAAGCTCTAAGGACAGTCGGGATATTAAAAGTGACATTTATTGGCGAACGTGCGCCGACTAACCCGTTGCCCGGAATCGATAACTGTTGCAGGTCACCGTCGACCTGGGAAAAGACGCCGAGTTCCACTGTTCCGTTACCGGCCAACCGATCCCTGTGATCTTCTGGACGAAGGACGGTCTTCCCGTGAGAGAAGGAGCCTCCGGTAGAACCAAGATCAGCGGCAACGAGGGCTCGACGTTGCGAGTGTCGTCGATCGTACGCGACGACAAAGGAATGTATCAATGTTTCGCGAAAAACATGAACGAGATGGTACAAGCGACCGCGGAGCTCCGACTAGGGGGTGAGTTTACGTTTTATTTTAGTGGCTGAACTTTCCCTCCTTCGTTTTTATGAACCGCGCGTACTTAACGCCGCGCTGCGCACAGCCCTGGCGCGGGAAATTGCCTTTTCGGAAGTTAAAAATTTAAGGCCAATGAAAATACATCTAGTCTGGAGTTCAGTTATCAGATAACTTTCTTTACCCCGGACGTAATTCGTATAACACGAAGACGTACTTAAAACTGTAACGCGCGAGTTAAGACGGATTAGTGTACCTAAGCGCCTCGTAACCAGTCATCTTCCGACGCGTTCCTCGAGTTTCCACGAGGAACTTTTATAAAAGTTCTGAAAATAATAAGGCTAAATTAAAGCTATTACCGAGGCCACTGTTAACCAAGGCCAGCCAGCCGGCTAGTGAACCAGTCCCTCTATCTCTCTCTCCCTCTTTCTCTCTGTATTGCGAAACTTTCGCACGACCACTTTGGCGACCTGCCCCCGCGCCTTTTATCGGCCGTTCGCGAAGTAAACTCTGTTAAACGCGGTAAAAATACTATATCACAATGACGCTTGATCCCGTTATTCGGGGGTTGAATATTTTTAATTAACGGGCAAGTTCGCTGGACGCTTCGTTAATCTCGACCCCCGAGCGAGGAGAAGGCGCTTTCGGCAACAAAGAAGGGATTGAAACTTGGTCCGATATCGCTCCGCGTTCGCCGGCCAATATTGTACGAAATATGAAATTTCCCGTCCTTTTAGCTTCGTTCGGAACTTCGCCTGGAATTTATATCCGCAGTCTGTTTTTATATCCAATTTATATCCGACACGATCCTGCGCACTCAGTCGCATCCGTCTGGCTCTCATCGACTTATTTCCAAGCCTTCCCGTTATCTTCCTCTTGTATTCTTTCTATCTACGGCCTGAGAAGTCTCGCGTTCAATGCGCGCAACCGAATTCTTTCATCGGCTTCCACCTCGATCCGTCCGCGTCGCGGTCACTCGCCTATTCTCGGCGCGCGAAACGGGGAGGGTTTCGCGACAAAAAGCTCGGTCTGGCGCGAAGGAAAAGGGAAAATAAGACCGCGAGTCGAGGACGAACGAGTGGAAGAAAGTGCGTAAAGGACGAAGCCAGGCGAAGGAAGAAAAAGTGCGAGCAGGAGCGTCGAAACGAAGAGAGAGAAGGAAAAAAAATGCTTAATGAGGGCGATGCATAATGGAGAAAGGAGAAATCCACTGGCTGGCGTGCCGTAAAATAAATACATGCCATTTGTCTTAGTCACGAAGGTGGCGAAGCTTGCCGCCGGCTCACGGACTAAAAGAAACGCGTCGCCGACGAACCGTTAGGAATGGGAGGGAACGTTTGTTAAGTGTCGGTGTCCGTTCGAAATTCTCACGCAAAAACCGAATGGACGAACTCGGCTAAAACGAAACGCTTAAACGCGTTATCCGACAAGAATGTAAAGTAACTTTTTCGAAGAAACTGTAACGCTACAATCATGATACTGATTATTCCACAATAGTTTTGATTCTGCAATCAGTCTTACGAAGTCTTCTTACGTTCCTTATTTTTTCAAACCAATTCTATCGCTCCTTCATCAGTCCGCGTATTTTATTCTTAAACCTACTGCCGCGCAGAGACGATGTTTCCACGTGACGTAATCCATTGCCTTAAACGAAGCTGTCAGTCGACCGCTTTAAGTGCACGTACGTAACGAGCAGACCATTTCCGTCTTAGTGTCACGTATACGAGGCTGAAGCATCGGCCGACATTTCTCAGCAGCTGGATGTCCCGTCCGACGATGCCTTCGTTTACTGTCCCCCATCCACTCTCTCCCTCTTGTTTCAGTTACCATTTCGAGACGCGAGAACGGTACTCGGAGATTGGTCTTGAAAATTGTGAGGGGAAGATGAAACGTAAGAGAGTAATGATAAAAGAGCTGATATAGAAGATTGATTAATAAAAATTGCCGCTTTATATATCCTTTGTTCGAACCAGTGGAAGTAAGAGAATAATATTTCAAAAGTAGGGAAAATTGTGGAGAAGAGATGATTAAGGTTTATATAGAAAAAGACGCATGGATTAATAAAGCTTGTCTCAAAATGGTTTTATTCAAATTCATGGGAACGTTCAAATTATATGAAGCCTTGTTCAAATATTTTCTCAGGGGCATCGGACCCTGAAATGGGTTTATTAAAACTGTGGAATGATACATTTTCACTTTTAATTTAAACTTGATCCTATTTCTTATTTAACATTGTTTTTCGTGCAAATTTAATGTTCGTTTTTTCATTCTGTCTAACAATTTTAATGAATACGAGGGTTCCGTTTTATTCGTCGAACGTTCTTGTTCCCTCGTAGTATTGAACTATGTCCTGTGACGTGCAGGAGTAGACAAAAGACAGGCGTTCGTTTATCTCCGGGAACCGACTCTATTTTTCAGTCAACCCGTAACGCCGTGGAAATTTTTAAACGTCGGGGAAAAAACTCGGAATTTCGTCAATCGCTCTGGCTCGACTGGTAGCGAAACTGCGTTCAATTCTCCGCGGTTAATAACTTTCGCTTTCGATCCGCCGATAAGTCACGACGTTTCTCCCTCCGACTCGTTCGCTCGTTCCTTCCTTTTGTACGCTTGGCCGTCTTTTCATCGACCATCGCTACTATGCTTTTTAAATAATTCATGCGTTCTCCCAGACTAAAATCAAACAAAATAGACGAATCGAAATCGTTCTATCTGCTAGCTTCCTCTTCCTCGCTCTCGTGTCCCCGATAGCTATCGCTTTGTACAACTCGAAATAATTGGAAGCGAACTAATCCTCTCGCGTAACAAAGGGAAGAAATCAAAGCGGCGAACTTTTGTAACGATCCCAGACCGATTTTCAAAAGAGAGAAACAGACGTACGAGCGCGTAATGTAAAAAAATTCTATGCACTACGACTGTTTTTACCCACCCTTACCCTCTCTCTGTCTCTTTTTTCAATTTATTCGATCGAGTGGGGAGCACGGAACGGTTTATGGAACGCACATATGGTTGAAAAAAGAATTAGAGAGAAAGGAAACCGTCGATTTTGGCACCGGGCCAAATGACTCCCCGGGAAATTCCGTCCGGTCTAAATTGCGAAATATTTTGTAAAATAGCGAGCGGCGTTAAATTTTTCACGCGACTTTAGCGTAAGTCAATATACACTCTGATCGTGAGTGATGTTTTATTTTTAAATGTGTGTAACAATAAAACGTTCCGCGCAATTCGAAAGCCGATTTCACGTTTCTATAGAGCGCGAGGGGAAGGTTGACAAAGATAAACAGAGGTTATGCTTATTCTTTGACATGTGATGGCAAACATTCATTTATTTATGACGTTTACAGGAATGATAATCACGATAAGGTAAATAATGTGTTCCTATTGAATTAGCCAATGGCTAATCACACAGCTTCGTGTTGCATCGCGCTCTGTTTTCCATCTGTGAAACGTGCATACAACAAACAACGCGAATTAAAATTCGAAACTCTACGTTGATTTTCGGAATTTGCAGAAAAGAATTATCGTAATAAATGTGATAATTCTTTAAAGCTCTTATTTAACATAAACAATGTCGTTGGTGAAATTATTGAGCAGAAATCTCATAAACGGTTGCATTATTGCAACGCAGAACTCATGTCATGCAAGGAAGGATAATTAACCTCCCGTTTCCTTGACAAAGATATAATAACGACTATATGGCTGACTCGTACTACTGCGGGCGTCCGACCACTAAGGCGCGTTCCACTTTGGACTTCGTCAAACACGCGTACGGTATACTAAATCCAATAGAAATCCCTCATTTCGTGACGATCGAAAATTATTGAAAGACAATTCAACTACGAAAGCAATCAAATTATAAATGTAGTATATTGTTGATAAGTATTTTATTATTTCATTTAATCACACTTCAATCACTTCTCACAATTATTTCTTCTATTCCGCATTCATTCGCATTTTTATACAAATACATCATAAGGATGACATACAGTAGAATTAAATATTGTCTCTCGTTTTCATTATACATAGTAAATCATGATGAACCTCGGAGCGCGCGCAGAGGCGAGAAACTCGCGCCAATGTTGGGGGCGCGCTGCGAAGTTTTCGATAACTGGTCGACGGGGATAAATGACAGGGGAACGGACGCCGGGCCCGCACAGAATAATACAGCGGGCCGCAAAACGGGGCGTGGCATCCGGCAATACGGCATCCTAATTTACGCCATGAGCAAACAGGTCGGAGCGGCGACGCAGCGCGGCGCAGCTTCGCTCCGTTCTGCCTGCTCCATGGTTCCGTGTGTGGCTCGGTTATTGTCGGCTCTATAATTTGGGGTTAATTCACTAGGCGGCACTCGAGTTCAGGCGTCAAACCGCAGATCGATAGTTCTGCCCGCGTACCGGGTCTTGTCATGTAAATGTTGCGTGCATAATACCCCGCCTTGCGGCGAACCGGGGTCATTTCCACGGAGCGTATGTATGTACGTATGTGTATGTACGTACGTCGGATCCGTTGGTACGCGCACGCGAGTGACCCCCGAACGCCCGGAGGCTAGCCTAAATCTCGCTGCACCTGCCCCGATATTCGTCCTGTAGCTACCTGGTTGTTAGCAGACCCTCCGTGCCACCAATCCACGACTCGAACTTTGAAATCCGAACGGTTTCAAGTTCGAACTGATTCTCATCATCGCGCCGCCTCACAGAATGAGATTCAAATGTTGGCGGAACAGAAAGGACGCATTAAAATCGCGTAATAGAGTTTGTCCAAACGGAATTAGTAACGTCATCGTTTCTGGAATTGTTTAGAGAAACAAGAATATGGCTCGCTGGTTGTTAACTAGCTATCATGCACGAGTCTGTTTCCGAGTTAGAACCGGCTCTCCCCATTCTAATACGTCATAGAGTTTGTTTTAGACGATGTCCAGCTGTTGCTGAAATGTAAGTTGGAGTATACTGTAGATGTGTGTAACAGAGCTCGTTACAGTTTACGTTATAGGATTTCTGTCATTTTATTGTTATTTCACGTAACGAGATAGGAACGTTCTAACGCGTAGTGATTGCGATTTGGAACTAGCCAAATCCCCGTGCGTAATCTGCATACATTTGGTTGCTCATAGAATGTATCCACGCACCATTGAATTATTTCGAAATCTCGACGGATTCTGGGCAAATTCCGACGCGATCGATTCGTCCGGCAAAATTGAAACACGTCGGCTCGGATTTGGCGTAATGTTACTAGAAACGTCATTTAGTTTTCGATTGCACCGCAAGCGATTCTATGAGAAGGGAGAAATCCGGGCAGTTTTGTCGAATTGTCGGATGAACGCGAGGGAAAAAAATGTGATTTCAGCAGTGAAATTGTTAAAATAAAAAGCCGGAACAAAATATCCAACTAAATTACGTCAACGTCCTCCGCGTCCCATAAAAACGCGCGGTGAGCGGGGATTATCTTCGAGAAGAGAAAAAGAAAAACGTAACGAAACGTGCGCGAGGCACGTGCAAGAACAGTTCTATTCCACTCTTTCGTTCACCTTCGACCCGCTTTAACGCCCATTACCACGCTGCCATTTGCATAATTATAAAAACGCTCGTCGACGTTTTGCCAGGCACGACGATTTCCTCGACGATCGAGAACCTTTTTCATACTTTTCTAATGGCGTGTGTGTGTGTGTGTGTGTGCCTTTGTGGTCTCTTCAGATGCCGCGCCCCAACTTCTGTACAAATTCATCGAACAGACCATCCAACCGGGTCCTTCGGTGTCGCTCAAGTGCATCGCTACAGGAAACCCGACGCCGCACTTCTCCTGGGCACTGGACGGGTTTCCTCTTCCGCAAAACGACAGGTAACAACCTCCAGCTTTCTCCACTTGGTCATCAATCATTTTTCTTAACGATCAAAATTTACGATGCTCTTGTATATTTTTCTTCAAATAAAAATATGTTGCGCGTGGGAAGATAAACGTTCGTGATAAGGATCAAAAGAGCATTGAAGCAATAAAAAAACTCGCTTCCGGAGAAGCGCGCACACCTCGATCAAAGATCGATGGATGGTGTGTACACAATTATTTTCGGTTATTAAACTGCGGCTATTACGATCGGAGGTAAATCAGACCAGCTCTCCGTCGTTATAACGCGGGTCCCGTGGGAACGGATACCACCCCGCGGGCTTCGATTCTCTGAACCAATTGAGGGGAAAATTACCAATCAACCGGGTTTCAGTCTAAACTCTTTAGAGTCGCTCGATTTAGAAATGATAGATTCGACGGTGCCGCGTTCCACGCTATTAATAATAACGCATCCGCCCCGTGTGTTTTCTCCTTTATTTTATATCGCCGCGCCTAGGTCGGTTTACTCGGTGCCAAGTGACTCGTGATTGAGCCGATAATGATTTCGTTAGAGGGGACGTGTCACCCTTGATGGGCTTTGCCTTTTGATTTTCCACGATCCGATGAACAAACAAAATATTAAATAGCACCCTACTCGTGGAAACAGATTCTATCCCATTTATTATTATGCTCGAACACAAAAAAGATTTTCACTACTGAACTTTGGAATATAATTTATTAAATTTATAAAATTTCCCAGCGTTAACCAATAAATTGACAGAGACCTGACGCTTCTGGATCCCGAAATTGTTGCAGGTTCATGATAGGTCAATATGTGACAGTGCACGGAGACGTGATATCGCACGTGAACATCAGCGTAGTTCACGTGGAGGACGGAGGAGAATATCGTTGCACTGCGTCGAACCGTATGGCAAGGATCTCCCATTCAGCTCGTCTTAACATTTACGGCCTGCCCCACGTTCGGCCAATGGGAACCTACGCAGCGGTAGCCGGCGAAACCACCATCATCAAATGCCCGGTTGCCGGTTTCCCGATCACGAGCGTCACGTGGGAGAAAGGTTAGTGACGCGACCTACAGTCCGTAGGACTTTAGAATCGAAAGATCCGAAACGCGTTCTGTTCTTTTTGAGTATCTAATCGTGAAGAGTAAATTTTACTGCGATTGTAACAAGTATTTGCATTAAATATACATTTGCAAAGGAAGAACGCAAATAATACGGTGCACAGATATAAGATGACTTGAATCTTACCAGCGTTTGCATATAGAAAACTTTACTCCAAGATTTTGATTACTGTTAGATAGGTACTTTCGACAAATCATCTTTTCCTGATTCTCGTATTTTTGCAGCATGAAAAATAAAGATTAAGGGGGAGGGCGAATTGAAATATTTGCGGCGCGTAAAGAGCCCGTAAATAAGTTACCGTCCGCGTCCAGCGTTTTCTCGTAAATCTGGCTCGCGCAGCAAGGAGACGAATGAATTTTCAGAGAAACTGAAAGTACCGTCGTCGCTTTTTCGAGCGGTTTAAATGAACTTTTTACCTCTGCGCCGGCTATATATACGTCAGCCAGCGAGGAGAGGTAGAACGAACGGGGTTTTATTCCGTCGAGCGGAGGAAACTCGCTCGTCCCGTTGCTCCGCGCATTCGTACGACCAAGTTCGAGCGTTTCTTTTCCGGTAATGATGAACCGAACTCACGTAAAAGTTTCAAACGGTGCCCCTGCCATTTTACGAACGATGTAGCACGATGATGGACGCGCACCAGTAACACCCTCAAGTCATCGCTGCAAAACGAACTGAGGCTTCGACTGCGCGAGCGACGCTTAACGATTTCACACCGGGCCATCGACAAGCTCGCCCGCGAATGAACTCGATGAGCACCGTGAAGCTATCACAAATTACCCAGTTTACTTACCGTTAAAAAACCGACCTAACATGTACCATCTACCAATTTATTCCACATCGATTGGCAAAACTTCCTATTTCACTTATGCTCCTCTCCGCAGAGCAGTAACTAATAAAGTTGTAACGAAATGTAAATTTATAAGTAAAGTTAAAATCGAATAAACTCCTCGCTTATCTTCTCAAACAAATTTCATTTAAGTTTCCAACTGAAATTATTTGTAACTCGATCCCTTGTTACATTCCATCCATGTTTCCTCAAACTGAATGAAATAAAGGACAGTACACGTGTAACGATCCGCGTGATGCTGACGTAAATCAGAATCTTTTCTTTGATTCGTGAATTGTTTGTCAACGAAGGATAATAATGTCGACAATGTACGCTCGTTCCTGCCTCATCCCTCCGTCCTTTCTCCTCAACGAGACAAAGAATCGTCTCACTTGGAAAATTGGCTCGTCGAACTGAAGGAAACTCTTTTCTCTGGTTGCCTGCAGATGGAAAAGTGCTACCGACGAGTCGTCGCCAGGACGTCTCGAACGGCACGTTGATCTTGCACCACGTCGACAAGAGCACCGATCACGGTGCGTACACGTGCACGGCTAAGAACAACCAGGACCGGAGCGACTCCCAGACAGTACACATCGAAGTGAAAGGTAAAGTTTCTTCCCTCATTTCCCTATGTGTCTGTTTTACTCCGATCGACGTCCCGATCTGCTTAAATTGGAATAACAGCAACGCTGTAGTGCTTCTCGTCACCGGAGCTGATCCGCTCTGCTTGGATTTTTCTTCGACATCGAAAGGGGGCTCGACGATTATCTTTGTAATCGCGAACTTACTCCCTCGGGGATGCAAACGACGTCGAGACACTAATCTTTCGCCTACTTAAAATTTATCCGAAAATCGACGATATTCCGAGGTCTATCATAATCTTCCATTTCAGTGAAAAATTATTATGATAATTTCTGATTGAATTTGCTGAACAGAGCTTTCTGGTCGCACTTCGCAAGCTTGGGAATAATTGCAAATTAAAGTTCCCGCAGTTTGTTGAATGAAATTCTATTCGACTCATTTTTCTCATAATTGAAAATTGTATTCGTAAGTGTAGATTAGCATGTATGTACAGGATGGCATGCGTGGCGCGAGTGTGTGTGGAGTGCGCATAGATTGAAGGTTGAGTCTAGTCGGAAACGTCGGTAAATGAGTCGAGGCTCGATAAAACGGTGTAACAGCTGTGATCGTTACTAAATGACTTGACGCTCTTACATAAGTTTCTGCAATTTGCATATCATCTTTCAATTATCTGATCTCCGGCGCTGCTGTTATTCCAAGCGAAACAAATTTTTGTAATTAATCGTATCGACGCATCAATGATGCAATTTTTCCTCTCGAAAATTAATAACCCTTTCAGATCGACAATTTTTCCGTAGCGAATCAGACTGATACGCTTTTACAGGCAGGACGTTCGAAAACCGATCGTGAATGTATTTAAACAAAAGAATACGTACACGACTACAAGATTGTATATGTATATGTACATATGTATATGTAGGTATAATCAGACTCGCGCTTACAATCGTCGTTGAATTCCGTGAGTCGAGAGGATAACGTGGCTGCGACAGAAAGGACGATCGTTCCATAAGAGGACAGAGAAACGCATTGAAAAACGTTGTTCGCGTCGAATCGAACCCGGTCGTCGTGCTCCGGGAAATACCTGAAGAGAAAAGGGACCTGGCAATCGAAACGCGTCGAATAACGATCGATGCGTGCGCGCCTTTTGTCCGCTTTCAATCGCGTAACCCACGTTCACGATTCCGCGATCATTTTGCAAAAAAAAAGAAAGAAGAATACTCTCCCGATCCCTCGAGTTTCCATGCTAAACTACTTCGACGACTAAAGCCGGGAGTACATAGACGGGGGAGGAAAGGAACAAATTGTTTGGTTTCACGGGCCGTGATTACGTAAAAATGTGTCCTGATTTGTAATTTTCAGTACCGCCTAAAATCGATCAGTTTAGCTTTCCCGCCAATATACAAAAAGGCGCGCGGATCCACGTGGCCTGCGTGGTCAGCGAGGGCGATTCACCGTTGAAGATCACCTGGCTGAAGGACGGGAAGCCGTTGAATTCGACGGAGACGACCACGCACCATATCGGCGAATACGATCTCACGTTGATGATACCGAGCGCGACCACGGCGCATAACGGCAATTATACGTGCGTCGCTAGCAACGATGCCGCCGAAACTTCTCGCACGGCATCGCTATTGGTTCACGGTACGCAGGCAGGAATGGTCGCAACATGCGGAAACCGCATCAAACTTTAACGATTCTTCTCCACTTAAAGCCACGTAAAACCTGCGTTGTTAAACGCGTCGATGCTGAGTGATTACAGTGAATTTTTTATTGCCAAATGGTATTTTTTTTATCGGAGTTTTCACAGATTTAAAAGAATCGGTCCAACTTGGAACGTCGGGTAATGCA
The DNA here is from genome assembly GCF_001652005.2 of Ceratina calcarata. Taxonomy (NCBI): domain Eukaryota; kingdom Metazoa; phylum Arthropoda; class Insecta; order Hymenoptera; family Apidae; genus Ceratina; species Ceratina calcarata. The sequence goes on along the minus strand of NW_017135881.1, from coordinate 86,863 downwards.
AGCTCGTAACGTTACAAATTAAAATGTTCGTCACGGTGATCACGAAAAAAGCATCGGGTGCGCGTACAATCATCCGTGAATGAAAAGTTCGCGCGCAGAAACGTTTCCTGCTTGTCAGCTCGACAACTTTTCACCAGCTGCGCGAACCATTCACACGAGCCCACCCTCTCTGCGAGCCCCTTTATCTCTCTCTCTCATTCTCATTTATCTCTATCTCCCCCACTCTCTACGGTCACCGATTTCAGCCCGCGATCGTCTTTTATTTCCAACCACCCCCTGAACTCCGGCAACTCGGTTAGGAAATTTTCGTTCGCTTCCACCGCACCGTCTGTCCTCCTATTCAAAACAGTCGAACGCGAGCACGAACGACGTATGATTTCACGCTCTATTTTTCTTTCGTTTCTGTTCCACGCTAGTTCCACGGTTCCCGTTCTCCGTCGCTCAGTCCTCGTCGGTAGGATAAATTCCGCAATTGCCGCTGACGAGGGACGCGCACGGAATGGCCGTGAAACGGGCAGGAAAAACGAAGGGAGAACGTGTGCGCTCCATCGTCGATATTAATCGTCACGCGGTGCTCGACGGCAGGACCTCTCGACCGGTTGGAAACTCCCGCTGTAAAGCGCGAGCAAGATCAATCGTTGCCACTCTTCATCCTCGGGCGAGGATTCCGCCTCCCTCTATTTTTTTTCTTTCTCATTTCTCCCTCGTTCTTTCCCCGCTCGTTTGCGTGGCACACGCGAGCGGGTAAGCTCGAACGCGTACGCGCGTTCTCTCTCGCTCCGAGCTCTTCCTCGTCTGTCGGAGGGGCGGTTGGCATTAAAAACCACCACCACCACCGCCGCTGCTGTTGATATCCACCGGCAACCACCCCCGGAGTTCTCTCTAGACGAACAAATCAGTGCAAGCGGAACGAACGAAACTCTTGGCCGTCGTACGAAACGAACGGCCTAAGGGTGATTTTCACGTGCCGCGCCGTGACAACCGGCGAGCCGAAACATCATCCTCGGTGTTACGCGCGTCGCGACACCGCCAACGCGTGTATGTACACATGTCACGATAAATGATTATCTGATATCCCTCTCCTCCCATTCTTTCGGTAGTCCAGAAGAGCGTCTTAAAGAGTCCAGCCCTGAGGCAGAGGACGTGCGATCGCATTCTGCGATCAGCACTTTACGAACGCATGCTGTTGTATATAATTAAAAAAGAAATACATACGACTTATGTTTGTTTTTTTTTGTTTAATTTAATCGATATTCCTTCTACAATTTTCACGATCCCGATGTTACGTTTCGTGTCGCAACATTCTAACAGACCAGGGATTACACAGTACAGACATTTCCGAGAAGAAAGGGTGAAAGCCAGTAGGATAAGCCTTTTTTTTTTAATTATTAGAGCGCGCTGAAGCTGCAGTATTCGACACATAAACGAGAGGAGTGTCGTTCTGTTTTGTCTGAAACGACGTCAACGTGTGTCATCAAACACATATGGAATTCGTATTGTTTGTTCGTTTATCGAACTATCTCGCTGGAACGTAACGCGGCAGATATCCTAAACGCGTATACTCACATATATATATACATGGAATAAGGGACACGGTAAAACGTGGCACGGTGCGCGTAACGTGCACCTGCACACCACAGGGCCGCTTTTCTCTTTGGGGCATTATTCATGTAATGTTGCGCTATCTGCCGTCACCCACACGGTACGGTTTCTCAATTATTCTCAAACAACCTCCACATTCTGTTCTAATACCTTCAGGGCACCGAATATCCCCGAACACACCGCGTGCATCTATCCATTCGCGTATATGTATATCCCCGGCCGAGGCCAACAAGCCAAGTTATTATTGTCGTTCCGTGGCATTACGTCTGGTTTACGTGCCGCGACGAGCGACGTCGTCGTCAAATAAAATATTCGAGAAGCGGGACGATTCCCCTCGTGCGATGCCTCGTCCTGCTCCCTCAGTAAACTCTAGAATTCAAGTACAAAAATCTGGAAAAATTTGTGTACATGCAAACAGTTGCATTCATAAAAGATCTCATTTAACTCTGTTTCATGCTCACAAATTCATATACTAAGTATGCCTTTGTACTTTATTAACAATTCGAAGATGAAATTAAGAGGAGTGGATTTAAAATAAAGGGAAGCGATATCGTTCGGTTGAAACTCTGTAGATATACATACAGAATTGTCTACATAGGGTCTGCGTACTATAAGCCTTTTAATAACTTTAACTAACGGGAGCGGGTCTATTTGATTACCGTAGCGTCATTGATTCGCGGGATAACTGTGCCGAAACGCCCCTTGTGACTTCGTCAATATTAATATGAGCCTATATATATATGTATAATGGCTTATGCATAATGACGGCATAGCCGAGTTGATAAGCCGCGTTGATGTTATCGCATTACGGCGTCCATTACGAGTCCAGCGTAATACGCGCGCCGAGAGCCGAGAGTCGATACTGGCACGGCAAACGATAGATTCAATGGTTTCAATAAGGTTAATGGACTTAGGAAGGCGTAACGTTGCAAAGGACGTCGGTCTGTATTGTGGAGAAGTCGGCTTGTGGGGAGGACGCGCAGCGAAATCTCTGCTGTACATTCACCGTTTCTGTGGGATCGTTCTCATCCGGATTACAGGCCAAATACCGTTCATTCCTAAACGCGTCCGCGGGAACCGAATATAAGACGGAAATTTAATTAGTACAATCTGCATCGTGTATAGATATTATTCAAGATAAAATACAATGGCGATTGTAGATAATAAATTTAATACCGAAAATAGAACCGATACTGTATCAGTTAATTACATGAAACGATACAGTTGATTGAGTTTAGAGATGCTTTAGTGCCATAGACGAGGTATATAAACAGATGCCACCCCACTAGAGCCGATTGATCTTTGTGCAGATTCATTTTGCTGATCTAAATGGGGATGATCCCCGATCTTAAGTTCTATCGCTTAGGATTGATTATGCGCATAAATCAAAACGCCAAAATCTTTTCCATTCGTCTATTAATCTCGATTTAGCCATTTTTTATAATTCATTACATTCGAAACTATTGACTAACTATGCCTGTGCTGGTACATACCTTACTGTACAATAATAATTTAAAGACCGTGACGTAACTCGACCGTAGAGCGAGACGAGAAGGCTTTCGAACTCTCGAACACGATCGATTCGACTCCCGATGCAAACAAGTTCGCGGCAGAGAAAAAATTCAACTTCCTGCAGAGCCGCGTTCCCTACGGTCGCGTCACGATCGCCTCGATAAATCTTTAACCATCAAACTACTCGTTCGGGCTGCCGTATGCTAAGCATTTTCGCGGCAACTAAACGCGCATCGATCATCCCGTCGGAGGAAGCATGTCAACGGGGAAGCAGACATCCTAGGAACTTTGGATCCACCAGCTGCATACCCGCATACACACGTTCGCCCGGCAAGAAACTAATGGGACCGATATTCTTTCCAAGAGACTGGCGTACAACTTTGCTCTAGGTTCGGTAAAGGCTTCGACTCAGCGTTGTAATGGAATCGAATAAAGAGTCGAAGCTCTTGCCGTTATGCGTGTAGCGTGAGACGTCAGCTTTTCTTCTAAGGAGAAATTGGACACATTATTTCCTTGTCAAGACACGATCACGCGTACACGCAAGCTGATCGGTCGAATCTTTTTTTTTTGTGCAGTTCCACCCACGATAGCCCCCTTTAGTTTTAACAAGGACCTATCGGAGGGCGTCCGTGCCCAGGTAACTTGCATGGTCGAGAAAGGCGATCCCCCGTTCACGATCTCCTGGTCAAAGGACGGCGAGCCGATCGCCGGGCCCAATTCAGCCGGATTCGGGAACACTGGGATAACCAGTCCCAACAGACACACCCAGATACCCGTCGGGATGCGCGTAACCAACATTGACGCCCATTCCAGTACCATAGTTATCGAGCGCGTGAGCGCCGCGCACACCGGCAACTATACGTGCATTGCGCGCAATTCAGTGGCCGAGGTCCATTGGACGGCCGAGTTGATCGTTCGTGGTAAAGTAATCCGAGAGAAAACGAAAGCCCGGCCGCACCTTTTTCTATCATCTTCAAAATTGCCGTCACTCACCTTTCTGTTTGTCTGTTTTCTTGCACCCAACTTATGTCAGCGCACCATTTATTGTCTCTAGATCTTTTACGAGCACCGGCTGGCTCGTTCGACTTGCTACTCCTGTCCTGTCAAATACTCAAATTGAGATTCCGTGAATAGATCGTAATAATAATTCTCATTTCATTAGTAATAGTAATTCGTGGCGGAACGTATCGATTGTGAAAATACACTGTTTCGAGGAGGGAGCTCTTAAGTTGTGGAAGGATCTATTCAATTGCTTAAAATCCAGCGCCCGTAAATACAATGGCAGAGGTAATTACACGAAAACGGTGAATGCCTGATTCGATCAATTCACTGTTCACTTCACTCTTGGCATATATACACGAGACAATAACGACCCATAAATAAATCACTCTTAAATTACAATCGACTATTGTTACATAACGTGCACATTTTCCATTTAGATCTACTGTTAGCAGCAGTGCTAGCATTGATCGCGGTAAAATTTTCATATAAAAAGGAAGGGAATTTGATTCAACAATTTATATTAGTGTTCGGTTTTTCAAATAAATTATACGATAATTAATCGAACGCTTGTCACATCGTTTTTATGCTCCGCTCGGTCTCGCGAAAAATCTCAATTTGCGGTCGAAAAACATTTTTCCGTTTGATTAACATTATTGGAGGCAATTAAACGTTCCGACGAGTCAGCCTGAACATATTTACACACTCTATTATAATTATTGTTATCATTGGTATTGTGTAATCACTTGTAAGCACAAGCCGTGCAGCCGCAGCAGCCGCCGCAGCCATCGCAAACCGCGAATCATTTCAAGTAGCATGGGAACGTATCAATTAGGGCTGCGGATCACTTCGTTATCTTCCCTTATTCACGACATAAGTGAAGGCAATCTCGCAGGATAATTTGAATCAATGTTCAAAAATTGCCTCGCTCAATGAACAAATATAATATCATCTTTTCATTAACGCTTGTTATCAGGCGATTCATGGAATCTGTCAACGTTACTTATAACTTATTATCGAGCACGGTACTCAATGGGACACGTCGATACTATGGGACCGCACGATGACGGTACACTACTGGATCAGGGAAAATGAAAACAATGTGATTTAACTTTTGTCTTCGAATGATACGTTTCGATGGTAGTTCCAAAAAAGCCAAAAGAGCGCATCTCTAGATCCGATATTCGGAAAGGATAATAAAAATGAAATGCAGCAAAATGAAAGCAGCAGCAGCAGCAGCAGCAGCAATCGCCCAGCCAGCAACGCGACGCACCAACGCACTTGAGCACCGCACTATCCAGTGTTCTATAGAGACCAGTGCTATCGTATCTTTGTCTAGTCGTGTATATCTCACTGACGCACCGACTATGAAATCGCACTTATCACAATTTCCGAGCTCAATGAGATACCGCGATCCCAATCCTGATACATAGAAACACTTGTTTATTCTCTTCTCAACAAGTGTAGTAAATATTCATCGATTAATTGCTAAAATATACTTTTAATTGGACAGTTGACATATTACTGCATTCAGCAATGAAAATACGTAAGAATACGAAGGGATCGCGGTACTCTCCCAAAGTAAAGCGATTCTGCATGAAAGGGCACCTAGCAACTCTTTTGCGAAAATTCGGCTTCGGCGTGGCACCAGTTCGTCTTAACTTTGTACGGGTACCAAGCAGCCAGCAATGGAAGTACAAAACTTTGAAACTGCTGACTAAACTCGGCATTCGTTCACTTGATCAAGCACACGCATATATGCACCGACAAGTTTTGCTCACTATATTTCTAGCCCGTTTTCATTTACTATTATTTCTCTCGTACCTTATCGTTCCGCCTTATTTCTTTCCGGTCGATTATGGAACACACTTGGCACCAATTCCCACACCGAACGACACCAACCTTTATTGTTTCCCCTGCTGGAAACTGCTCCCGAAACCGTTTTCCTCGAGGCCACTTAATCGACGGCCACGTACACCAAATCTCACCGATTCAACGTGCTACGCTGGCAAACAATTTATTCGTACGGCTGTAAAGCATTAGCAACTCTTAACCCGAATTAACTATATTTTAAAGCAGCAGCAGCAGCAGCAGCAATCGCCCAGCCAGCAACGCGACGCACCAACGCACTTGAGCACCGCACTATCCAGTGTTCTATAGAGACCAGTGCTATCGTATCTTTGTCTAGTCGTGTATATCTCACTGACGCACCGACTATGAAATCGCACTTATCACAATTTCCGAGCTCAATGAGATACCGCGATCCCAATCCTGATACATAGAAACACTTGTTTATTCTCTTCTCAACAAGTGTAGTAAATATTCATCGATTAATTGCTAAAATATACTTTTAATTGGACAGTTGACATATTACTGCATTCAGCAATGAAAATACGTAAGAATACGAAGGGATCGCGGTACTCTCCCAAAGTAAAGCGATTCTGCATGAAAGGGCACCTAGCAACTCTTTTGCGAAAATTCGGCTTCGGCGTGGCACCAGTTCGTCTTAACTTTGTACGGGTACCAAGCAGCCAGCAATGGAAGTACAAAACTTTGAAACTGCTGACTAAACTCGGCATTCGTTCACTTGATCAAGCACACGCATATATGCACCGACAAGTTTTGCTCACTATATTTCTAGCCCGTTTTCATTTACTATTATTTCTCTCGTACCTTATCGTTCCGCCTTATTTCTTTCCGGTCGATTATGGAACACACTTGGCACCAATTCCCACACCGAACGACACCAACCTTTATTGTTTCCCCTGCTGGAAACTGCTCCCGAAACCGTTTTCCTCGAGGCCACTTAATCGACGGCCACGTACACCAAATCTCACCGATTCAACGTGCTACGCTGGCAAACAATTTATTCGTACGGCTGTAAAGCATTAGCAACTCTTAACCCGAATTAACTATATTTTATAATTTATTAAAACAATATTTTCGCGATATATATTTCAAATATTTTCTTAAAACCACCCGTACGGCCAATAATGTAGAAATATTCCAGTCACGTAGCACCTATACATATGTTTCCAGCACCGAAAACAATTGGCCGAAGCAAATATTTGAACGAAAGCACAAAGGGTCCCACCGCGTTTCTATGTCCGCCCGATGCACAATCACCGCAATGTTCTTGAGGATATCTCCGCACAGCACTGATTTTTGCATCGTTCTCTCTATGATGTTACACCGTTATTTAGATCTGTTCTATCACGAGCCACCCACTTATCCGTTTCTTTCTCGTGCACTCGTCTGATCTTCTCTATTAAATCACGTCTACTTTTTCCTTCTCACTCTCTTTCTCTCTCTCTCTCTCTCTCTCTTCCCGTTTTGCCTGTACTTGCAGTCGACAGAGGTAGAAGACAATGTATTCGTCTTATTCAATCACGACAATCCCGTAAAAAAGAAATGCGTATTCTTCTCCTTCATCCTCGGTCGATCGCGCGCACTCCTGAAATTACGTCTTTTGTTTCACTTTTGCGCTGAAGTAGGAAGTTGCAGTAGGCCAATTCAAGAAGTTCGCTCTTGCCTCGGCGCAATAAGCTTAGATGCGAGCGTCCGTGGCATCTGAAATATCCTTTCAACCTCGACGTTGAAAACGCGAAAATATGAAAGCAAACGAAACGATCATTAGAAAAACGTCTCTAAATATTCCTCGTTATTTCCATCGCGTCGCCAAGCGATCAACAAATTCGAGAACCTTGATTCGGGTGGTTTCCCGCTGAAGGCAACGGGCTAACAAGCCCGACCGCGATAATTGCTGAAAAAAGGGAATAACGAGGGAGTCGCGACTGTCAGACAGCCGGATATCCATTAAAAGTCAGCGAGATCTGCAAGTAAAATGGGAAGGAGGAAGCCATTGGGTTCAGGATGAAATTTCAGATGCCACGGTCGTCGACGCGACGGTGCCACGAGAAATCGTCTGCCGACCATCGACTAACGACCGGTATGTGTTGTGCCGGGAAAACAGTGCCACCCCGTTGGGTGATGGAACCCCAAGACGTCCGTGCATCCGAAGGGATGTCGAGGCTGGTGCTGCACTGCCACGCGGACGGATTCCCGCCCCCGGCGGTCTCGTGGCGTCGCGCTAGCGGCGAAAAACCCGGTAATTATCGCGACATCGTCACGCACGAGCACGCCCAGGGCCTCAGGATTCACTCGAACGGGTCCCTGGTCTTCGGCCGGGTTCAAGAGGACCACGAGGGGTTTTATTTGTGCGAAGCGGTGAACGGGATCGGAGCTGGCCTCAGCAAAGTCGTACATCTAACCGTGAACGGTAAGAGCATCCCTCCCACTGTAGCGAAGAAACGAGATCATTCCCCGCGGTGATCTCTCTTTTTTTTTCAATTGAGAGAATGAGCGGGACTTGATGATGAAGCGGGCGGTGTCAAGGGTTTAATCCTCGACTGGGATGGTGCGAGGCGTATCTGATCTGTTCCGCATTAAACGAGCACACCAGTCGAGGATTAATTTGATACGACGTGTGGTTCTTCTTTTTGACGTTGTATCTCGTATTCGTATCAATCAGTTCCCGCCCATTTCGTGGAGAAACATCGTAACCAAACAGCAAGACTGGGCTCGAGCGCGTCGCTACGTTGCCAAGCTAAGGGCGATCATCCCTTGAAGATAATATGGAAAAAGGCAGGCGCTCACTTAGAACAGAAGCTATCCGATTACCGGTACACGGTGAAGGAAGAAAATACGACGGACGGGAGCATCAGCACGCTTGAATTTCTCAGCACGAGCCGAGAGGACAGCGGTAGATACTTTTGTATAGCTTCGAACACTTACGGCCGCGACGAAATGACGATCCACCTGTACATACAAGGTAAGACGGCATCGCAACGCAACCCGGAAATCATATTTCAAGACAATCTTCCGAATCTTGCTGCGCTCTTAATGGCCTCCTGCGTAATGACTCGAACGAATCGGAGATAATCGAGGATTAAAAAAGAAAAATAGAAACGCGTCGATTAAAACAGTTTTTCCCAGAACGCGATAATCCCCGATAACGACGTTACCGCCATGATGCATCGGTTCGAGATCGCGATGAAACAATTTTGATAATGTTTCCGGGTTCTTGGTACTTGCGTATAACTCGATTTCGCGGTACCCGCGTAATTATTGTAATGTATACCGTAATATATATATGTGCACCGTCCATTTAATTTAACGCGTTTTCGCACAAACGGGAGTTGCGCGAGAACGAGATAATCGCGTCTACGATTAGTTCGCAAAATGAAATATGTTTCGATAGAACGAATTTCCATCACGTTACAACTGTTAGAGTACACAATAGCCGCAGTCGGTCGGTTAGTAGCGGTAGAAACGCAGTTAACAAAAGTGATTTTATTCCACGGTGGAACACGCAGAGCCGCCCGACTTCCCGCGGAATCTACACGTGATCGAGAAAGGAAGTCGTTACATCAATATCAGTTGGACCACAAGCCAGGATGGGAACAGCCCTATTACCCAATACATCATCGAGTACAAGACTGACACTGGTAATTAAACGATTTCATCTAAAACGCTTCAATTCTATTTATTTATCAAATGCAGATCCGAATGATTCACCCACAATGGAAGGTGTAAATATTTTCCTGCTGACATTTTCAGAACCAGTGAATTGAATTCCATGAACCAGTAAATTGAATGATATACCCCAGTATTTATTTCTCACATTCGATGTAGATGATTCATCCGTGATGTACATTCAGAATTAAAAAATTCGGTTTTATTAGCACGTCTACCTACAGTTTCACTTTCCTCCCACGTTTCATGCGATTGTTCAACAGGTACCCCGATCTTTCCCTTGACGACTTATTTTACAGAAGTGTGGCGCGATCACAAGTTTCACACAACGGTGCCAGGCACTCAGGCTCACGCTCACGTAAGCGGTCTGCGCCCAGCAGTCCTGTATCAGTTCCGAATATACGCTGAAAACGAATTGGGTCGCAGTCAAGCCAGCGATGTAAGAGTACTAAGAATAGATATTTTCTCCTTAGTTAGAAGAATTGCGAAACACTCATATGATGTGAGATATCATTATAGAAATTGCATTCGTGAAAGGTATTCATTTTATTATGCAAAACGCGTGTACATGTCTCAGTTTAACATACAATTGCGTATTTTATAAAACCAATCTGCCAAAGATGGTCATTTAGAAGTCGATTTATAACCGAGTCGATCATTGTAGTCGCGACTTGACACGCTACAGCGGACCGCAATTTTCTTGCTCGCTGAATTCCGCCTCCGTGGCCTCGCGTAATCGTCCTCAACGTGATTAAAATTCCGCACCGACCCTGCTCCTTATCGCGCGTTCACGTTCGATTGAACGATGGGCCGCGAGGGGGGGATGAAAATCGCACGGGTTTGGAACGTAAAAATTTAATCTCCGCTCGGGCAATCGCAAGCCGTACCGTTTTTCTCTCTTTTCTCCAGATTTTGGAAACCACCACGGAGGGCGAAAAGCCGAGCGGGCCGCCGAGAAATCTCAAGGTGGATCCCGTCAGCTCGACCGAGTTTAACGTCACCTGGGATCCACCTGATCATGATTTATGGAACGGGGAGATACTCGGTTATCACGTCGGCTACAAGGAACATCGGTAACGATCCGAAAGGGGAAACGGGAGCACCGCGCCGCGTCGTCCTTAACGACTACGCGTTCAACTTACGATATAACATACATACCTACCTACCTCTATCTACAATATGTTTCGTTATACTTACGTAGCGACCAGCCGCCAGCATGCCAAATTGCATTCGAGCGCACGCTTCTCGGATAACGCTGATACTCTATACTTTGAGCCATGATAAATAACCGCAGCCACCGACCGCGGTTTTCTCGTTTATTTCAGAGAAACATTGACGTTGAAATATATTTTCGAAACACGTTACACTACCCCATGTGTGCAGTGTGCAATCTGAACGCGGAGTCAGATATTTTTTTTAAAAGTTGCATGAAATAAATGGACTACATGATATTATTTTGTCTCGTATTTTGAAATGCGTCGCTGCGCGGTCGCATTAAATCAAGGAATTTTCGTTATTAATGTGAGAGTAATTAGGAACAAAATGTCTAGGCTGATCTCGGATCAGTACACGTTCCGGACAGTGGAGAGGCGAATCTCTACGGCCAGCGTGGCCCTAGGCCTGGCGAGAACGTCGATGCCCGGTAGACAGTATCAGCTGACGAACTTGAAGAAGTTCACGCGGTACAGCGTAGTAGTGCAAGCGTACAACGCGCTCGGCCAGGGTCCCATGACTCCGGAGGTGATAGCGACTACCCTCGAGGACGGTAAGGAAAATCTTAAACGAGCTACCCAATCCTCTTTAGAAATACGCAACGCGCGCAAACCCGTCGAGCAGACCGTCGCCGCGTTAACGGAAAGCAATTTAACGTAACGCGATCCGGTAGCCGATCAAAAATTCATGAACGGAATAATGCCGTTCGGTTTGGCGAGCCTATCACGAGTCCCGCCATGAATACCAACCGCTGTACATCCGGTTGGGTTTCGAATAAATAATAAATTCACCAGCTAGACTGGCTGGAACTGATCTGCTTGCAAATAAGTTCTTTAATCCCGGGCCCGTGAACGCTGCCACGGCTGGGGGTTAAACTCCTAAGTGCTCTCACCGCGCCGACACAACTTTCACCCGGAGAACGGCGTTTCTTCCACGGACATCCAGCGATATTCTCTCATCCCCGGTGAAAAACGAGTCCGGGGTTCAAGCTACTCGTAATGGAAATGTCGCGGCGGCTTTTAAAACAGTTTCGAAACCGAGTTGCGCCCACAGTTTCACCGTTTGAAAAATTCAGTTGCAAGTTAAATATTGATTCGCGGTAGCTCGAGGCTACTCAACAGTATATTGTATTATTTGGCTGCTTCGTTGCTATTTATCTTTTATCGGTTCGGATTGTATAATAGTACTCAAAAATTTCATTGGGATTGGTAAAAAAGCTTGTTACAAATTAAAAGAGGAGTAGGGAAATGAGAGCCTAAGTCAATACAAGTAAATTACTGTAATTAAAAAAGTGCTCATAGTAAATACGGAGACAAGGAGAATTTAGTTAAATCTAATAGGACGGTCGTAATTGACTTGTGTGATTGAAATGTCCTCAGTGCCGAGCAGCCCGCCACAGGACATCCGTTGCACGGCTCTGTCCTCGCAATCGCTTCAAGTCTCGTGGGACGCGCCGCCTGAATCGAGTTGGAACGGGATCCTGAAAGGCTACAAGGTCATATGGGAAAACATGGACGCGCTGGCCGAGTCCCCGAAGTCGGAAATGAAGATCACCAGTGCCTTGACTATCGTGATCCACGGCCTCGAGAAGTACACCAACTACTCTGTCCAAGTGTTGGCCTCGACCAGGGCCGGGGACGGCATCGCGTCTTCACCTTTGTATTGCGTCACCGAGGAGGACCTGCCGGAGATGCCGGCCGGTGTTAAGGCGGTCGTCAGGTCGGCGACATCGATTATCGTCTCGTGGCAGCCACCGTACAGGAGCAACGGCAACCTCACGTCGTACAACGTTCACATCCGTTGGCTCGGCCCGGAGGGAAAATCGTACACACGGACGTTGCCACCGCATCAGACTAGCTATCTGGCTGAAAGCTTGCACAAGAAAAATCAGTACGAGTTCAGTATAGCAGCGGTCACATCGGTGGGCGAGGGACCGAAGACTCACCCCATTACAGTCTCGCCAACCAGCGACGGTCAGTTAAATTAATTAATCTTAAAATCTGTTAAATCTAATCCATATCAGACTCACTCTGATCTATTTTTATTAAATTCTAAAGCTTCGTTATTTTTTAACTTGTTACAGTTCGAGCTGCGATATACTCTTTCGGTACAGTGCTGGTGGTCCCGTGGAAGCGGAACGTGACGTTACCATGTCAGAGCGTTGGCAATCCCGAACCCTCGGTGACGTGGAAACAATGGGGCCAGATTGTGAAATCCTCGAACAGGGTATCCCTGTTACCGGAGGGATCCCTCCAGATTATGGATCTTCACCGAGAGGACAGCGGAAATTACACTTGTCACGTGAAGAATCGTCACGGATTCGATCAGATCACGCATCGGTTAACCGTGCAAGGTAGATATTTCAATTTCAAACTAAGAATCCTCGTTCACCATCGAAACCATCGCTATAATTCACGAAGCATCATTCCTCCATAAATCTCTTATTTTTCTCTATTCATTGGACTTGTACTGTAAAAAAATTTTTTTTTTACGTAGAATAATTTTGTTTGTGTGCTTTGGTAGTTCCACCGGCAGCTCCGTTGCTTCACGCAACGAACGTGACAAGTAATACGATCAACGTCCAATGGAAAAACGGCGACGACGGCGGCGCGCCGATAAGGGGTTACATCCTCCACTACAAACGGGAATCAGGCGAATGGGAAGAAGTGAAGGTCTCCCATAAGATCAACAGTTTCGTGCTCTCACGGCTATGGTGTGGGAACGATTATCAAATGTATCTGACCGCGTACAATCGGATCGGCATGGGCTCCCCGAGTGAGATCGTGAAAGCTAGAACCAAAGGGTCGAAACCGGACGAGTCGCCCAGCAACGGTGAGAAATTCATCACCGTGAACGTGTCGTGGATCACGCTCCATCTGAGCATGTGGAGCGACGGTGGCTGTCCCATCACGCACTTCGAGCTCGAGTACAGAAAAAACAGCGACGATATGTGGACGCTGGTGTCGAACAACATCGAGGTATTCAAAATAATAACGCTAGCTAGTTGTGTTTTCTATTAAACTCTTCGAGCGTAGAGTACACGCTTCAAAATTGGAGTCATTAGCTAAAAACGTGCATCATTTATAGTGCAGGGTAGTTTCTATTTTCACATCTCTCTCTCTCTCTCGCGAGAACAATAACGCAGACGTACCAATACCACGTTACACAAAATATTACAATTTTTTTCATTACTTTTACGTATTTAATTCTATTTTCTAAAGACTATGTGCTTTTCTATTAATCGCCTTTCGATTAAATAATTCGTTCAATAATTGCTGGGAGAGATTTCAGGGATTGAGGACGGACGAGCCGTCCCGATCCTCAATATTGCAGTAAATAGCCAGAATATTCGTTGTTCAGGTACAAAAGACGTACACGCTGAGCGAGCTGCAATCTGGAACGACCTACGACATCCGAATAAGGGCGCACAATAACGCGGGTTTCTCGGTCGCCGAGTATAGGATAACTACTCAGCAGCCTCACACCAGCAGCACAATCCCGTCCGTCGAGATCGATCATTACATTCCTCAGCACACGTCCGTCTACTCGGATCTGAAATTGATTATCCCGCTGATTCTGAGCTCTCTTGCGATTATCGCCGCCGCCGGTGCAGTCTTCTATTGTTTCCGGAAACGTTAGTAGCAAGCCTCTTCCGTAATCCTAATACAGGTTCAGAAACACTTTGTTCAGTTCTAAAACGCTGATTTCGAAATGCGAGACACTTGCGAAATAATTTCTATTTCTCGAAACAAATTGTGTTTGAATCTATGCTAGACGTAACGATCCGATGACCGTAGGTCCATTTATAGGAGAGATGGCGAGCCTCCACGACGCTCAGACCGCGGCCGCCTTAGACAATAAACAGAACATGGAACAGCGCGAACAATATTACGCGACCGTGCGAAAGCCTCTTCGTTCGCCGATACACGAGATGGCCACCTTGGAAAAAATTCCAGGTGAGTTAAAAAGGGAGCGAGCGCGACGTTAAGTGGCTCTTGTTTAATTAGCTCATTAAGTCTTTCTTTGCGAAGAACAAAGTGCGAGATTTTCCTTTTTTTGTAATACACACAGTATCTACGTCGGCAGTGTTAATCATCGTTGCATAGAAGATTTGTGTGTTCTTGAAATAAACTAGAAAATTCTTGGTAAAATGATTGCAGAATATTCGGAAGACATCTACCCTTACGCGACCTTTCAACTGGAGGAGAGCGTGCCACCGGGAGGCGATAGTCGGTGTAATTCCGCAGCACCACTTCAGACCTTCGTCTATCACGATCCACGTCTGTCCACTGCCGACACTCTTCAATTAAGAGAGGTATCGTCCTACCGTTCTCAGTTTGCTTTTGTCATTCACCATCGCTTTCCACCACTCACCGTTCGTCTCTATTTCTTCGTGGAGCCAATGCGAAACACTTGCGCACACCGCATGCCTCCTTTTCTATTCCTCGTCACATTTTTTTTTTTAGTGTTTCAGATAAAAGTTCGTACTTTTACATATCCGATTAGCCTTATTAATGTTTGTTGCATATTATAACTGTGCTAAATAGCGAACTTTTATCTGCTGAGAAGAATTCCTGCTAAAGCTTCAATTCCTGCCTTTATCACTGTCTCCCCAAAAGATCAAGATAGAGCAGCATTAAAAGGCAAAACATCAGCAATGCAGCAGGAGGAAAAGTACAAATTCCGCTTGAGCATGTTTTCGCATTAGTCTCTGCTGTAGGCGCGTCGCGCACAAGTCCAATCGCATTTCGCGCGCGCACATCGGCCTTGGCTACCCGTCATTGTTTGGAGATTGTCTGCCACTACGACTGTTTGTACAATTTTTTTTTCCGCGATACGATCGAAAAACGTGCGGAGACGTAATACGCGTCGGGAGAGTCAACACCACCATCAGTCGGCGATAAAATAATTGTGTGCCAAAAAATGAGACGAGAATTCATGCGTTGAGTAGAGAATCAGCGCGCGCGGATCGAGTAGAACAAGATGTGCATCATAGAGAAATCGATCATTGTGACTGCTGGTCCCACCTTGCTTCGTTTCGCATCTGTCCTGATCAAGTCCATCGAGGAACCGCAACACCGATACCAACGGTCATACTTCTCTCGACATTGTACTATATAAATCATTCTATACACATTTCTCGCCAATCTCTCTTGTTACATTAGCTCGTCTAGTTGTAGAATAACAAGCGTTATTACGTACCATCGACGCGTCCCGTGCGAATCAGATTTGATTGGATAATCAACGACACAGCTATAGAGGACAGATAGTAGTGACTGTCAAAGATCAGCGCCATTCGATCTCGCCGAAGGCGATCGATGAATTTGTAATAATGATACATAGGGCGTAGAAATATCGGAATCGATGGCTCTGATCTGAAATAGAGATCTCTAGCTGGCTAGCTCGTAGCAATGAACACCTCTGAATGAGTGGCTCGCGATATATTAGGAGAGATATCGAAGAAGAGAAAATAAACAAGAAAAGAAAGAGATCGGTGTAGCGCGTCTCCTCGTTTCCTCGTGCGATGTGCCGAAGATTCATCGAAACAATTCCGTCTGATTGCAGTCGGATTGCAACCGATACACTAAGGTGCGCGGAGGCCGTTCGTCCTCTGCGCCGTTGCACAAAACGCACAAGGTCAATCAGGGCAAGTCCGAGTCGGAGGAATACGACACCCTGGGCTCGGATAGCGACACGGAAGTCGGGACCAGCAGCCGAACCGAGTCTTCAAATCACCTCGTCGATTCGCACCACTCGGTGTCTGCGGCCGACTCGCGTGTCCACAGTATGCAATCTTTCTCATCCTTCTCTATTCGATTTTTACCCGTTGTTTTATCCCCTCTGTTTGGCCCTGTTGTTCAAAGCCGGCGCGCTCCTCGATCCCCGACGAGCCCTCTTTTGATCGTCCGATCCGAAAAAGGAAACGGAAGGGAGAGGAGCGTCGCTTGAATTTTTTTCCATGCATCGCAGTACTACCGGTCGTCCGTTCCCGTTGCCTGTCTATATTCGTTCGTTAGAGTGCACCGACCGAGTATTTCACGCTTGTTTGTTGTCGTAAAACGTTCGAACGGAATCGGGGGTTTTCCACGGAAAGAAAACCTCGCGAGACACGTTTTCGCTGCGCAAAATCGATTCGTTGCTTGGTTGCAGACTTCCTGTACCATGGACCAGAATCTAGCACGTCTACAGAAACCTCACCGATTTTTGAGAGAAAATCGTTTCCTGGAAGGGGAAGATCCAAGTAAGCTTGCCGAGTATTGGATTATTTCACTTAAATAGGAAAACGTGACGAACGCCCGTTGTTCTGTTGAAGGATGTTACAGCTGGCGCGTTATACCAGCGAGGAGACCCGTTCCAACTTCGGCCCAATCCCCGGGTTTGGCCATACCAAGCACCAGTCGAGCAATTCCTGTTCCAATAGGGACCAGGAGCGTGACGGATCAGGGAACATGTTCATCCCCAAGCTGGACCCACCCACGGGCTTCTCCGACGCGTTTGAGCTAAGCGAAGCGGAATGCGACCTCGATCGCGGCCACAGTAGCCAACGAAACGTCCGTGACTTCGTAATCGCGGTGTAAATAAAAAGAGAAATGAACAAAACGTAGAACCCCTCCGACGAGAACCTCCCCATGATGCTGCGCGAACCTGCGAAACGAACAGAAATCCCATTTCAAATTTATCTCGATGTAAAAATAAACGATACCGTGGTCCGTCTTTCGTTAATTATTACAGGCCACCTCGAGATCGGCCGCTGACTATGTGCTCCATGTTCGTGTTCCTGGCCTATGTCGATGAAACAAGCGTCGATCGTATCCTATTTTAAGAAGAAGCAATGAACAAACTCGACCATGTGTTCTCCAAACTGCCAAACTCCGTTCGAATTCGCGAGAACCAGCGAACCATGCGACGCCGCATGTGCAGGCGACCCTCGTTTCAGTTTTGAACGAACCGTAGATCCCTAGACGCGGGAGAGTTTTATCGAAATTTTAATTCAACTGCCATTTCGTTCGAGAGAAGAGATTTTTCCTGTCGTAAAAGGAAGTTCTCCTAGTCCTCCACCTCGTAAATTAGACGAATTCTTGCGGATTGACGAACGTTTTTATTATACGATACGTTGGAGATCAACCAACACACACACACACACGTCCGTTCGAATCTGTTTCACGCGAAGACTGCAAACGATCCAACGAGGAAAATCTTTTAATTTCCCCGTTGAGAAAGTCTCCTAATCGTGTTTCTTACAATTAACGCAACGAAAGATTAGAATCTTTAACTGTCGTCGAACGCGAATCGTCCTATTATCAAGACTACGTTGCAGCAAACGTTCCACGAGATGAACAGTTTCAACACCGTTAACACCGTGTGCAGATAAATGCATATCCCGAGCGAGCAATACGCGATTTGTTACGAGTTTACTTGGTCTTCCAATTTTTCTAGATCGTTTTATCTACCGATCTTTTCACCGGCATCGTCATCGTATATAAGAAGCTACGAGGGCGCGTAGGGATAACATTTTTATCGAGCAAGCATCTTCGATACGTTTTTCTCGTTCGTTCATGAAGCAAAATGTGTGGTATACGTGTAACGTAAGTAACAAAACCTAAGCCGTGAACAAAGCAGAATAAATGAAATCATGTTTCGTCGTTGTCATCGGTGTTGTTTCTCACTCGCGCGAGACTGAAAATCGTTAGTAGATGAAACCGTGTAGTATAAAACTTTTAACGTTGAAACGATTAAGAAAAAAAAAAAAACTATTATCTGTAAGATGTCTGTACTTATCAATACTGCTAACCGTGTGTACACGTATCGTACCTCACCAGAACGCGCGGACGCGGGTCACGGGGGAGAATATTGCGCACCGATTAACGATCGACGGACCGAGTGATACGCTAAGGGAAAACCGACAAGTAACAGAAAAACCACAAAAAAAAAGAATAAAATAAAAAAAAATTTATTCGACTGTCGTTAAACGAAAAAAATACATGCATACACCGAGCCTCTAACGCAATGTGTTGTAATCGAATCAGTTTAATCGATACGCGAAAAGAAAGGATGTAAGATATCCAATCGATCGTTCACTCGGCAACGTGACGATAATTTTTCTGTGAGTATAAGTACTCTCCTCTCGTTATGTCGGCGCCCCCGATCGGAAAGAGCATCGGCGCGCGAGCTCGAATCGGGGGCTTCGAAAGAAGAGAATATCGATCTGTTGACAAATCGTATACTTTATAATATATGAACGAATGATTTACCACGAAATTCGTACTATTGTGTTTTTAGACGACTTTAGATTGTTTATATTCTATTTACTTTGTAAAATATACAACACTAATTCCATAACGGAAACACGTTCGTCCATTAATTATTTCAACCATTTCCGCGATCAATCCCTGAAGAACAAAGTCCAATAGTTTAAAAGACACGGGAACCATTGGGGCGGTAAAAGTAGAACGGGCGAAGTAATCTCTGTTCCAGGAGAATTAAGAGTCCTACCGTAACGCCGGACGAAGTGAATTTCGCATGACAAAAGCGGCGCTCGTTCGGAAACGCTTTTCGCTGATCGATCGCGTGGCTCGGTCTCCTCCCGATCGCCGATTCAAATAATATGCAGAAGGAGGGAATGCAGGAGCGTCGGCGGCTTGCAGAATCCTCGCGGTCGGAGGGTGGTGAGAGGGGTTGCATGGACCGGTCGAAGCAGGGTTGGTGAGCATGCGCCCGGAGGTCCTTTCCTCTCCAGATACTATGAGCGGTGGTGTCTACGGCGGAGGTATGTGTTACGGGCTCCGCGATATTTTGCGGGATTGAAAAAAGAGATAGACGGTCATACGGGGTAGGTGAATTCCGTAAAGCGTTTGGATTCTTCCCGCAGACGAGGTCGGTGCTATCATTTTCGACGCCGGACACCAGAGCCTTCGCGTGGGTTATGGCGGTGAGGACACGCCGAAGGCCGAAATTCCGACGAGCCTCGGCGTGTGGGAGGAGAATGTCGAGGCACCGGACGGACAGCAGGACATCAAGAAGCACTACAATATCGATGTCACGGCCATCCAAGTGCGAAAGAAGGGTATGCACCAATTATCCGCCGCGTAATCCCATCGCCGGGTACACGGCTACGTCCCCATCCTTAAGTCCAATTAAAACACATGATAGGATGCTCATACATTCGAACTGACGGATAGATCATTACATTTTTATATATGAAACATGTTCCTAAGTTTTTGTTAACCGACGAGATATCCTGCGACATGGTACCTATCGTACTATGCCAGAGACGAGTTATCCCGCGACACAACGTGATTCGCACGACGCCGCGAACAAGATATCCCGTGTGTTTATTTACCAGATTACAAGGAAAGTCCTATGCAATTTTCTTTTAACTGAATAATTGGCAAAGAACAAAATAATTAATCGAGTCCTGAAGTATTTGAGATATTTTCGATGGAGGAACAGCCGAATATTGTCAGTACTAATAAAATTTCAATTAACTATATTTAACTCCTTAAATATCGGAGTTATAAAAAAATGCATAGGACCTTTCTTGTACAGGACATCAGTGCCTATAAGTCCTGTATAAAAAAAAAACTTTTCGCTAGCGTCAATAATTAAGCGCTTCGCGATCACGTACGAGATATCTCGCGACACAATATCTGTCTAGATACGGTACGATGACCGTACCGATGACCGTGGTCTAGAAGACCGATTATATAACCGAAGGATTGACGTTTGGTTGTTAGATATGGAGATAGTTAGCCTAATGAAGGATGGCATGATCGAGGACTGGGACATGTTCGAACGGCTGACGGAGTACACGTACAAGCAACGTCTCCACGCTCTCGCGGAGCACCACCCGATCCTGATGACCGAGTGCCCATGGAACACGAGGCTGAAACGAGAAAAGCTGCTGGAGCTGATGTTCGAGAAATTCAACGTCCCGGCGATGTACATCTGCAAGAACGCGGTACTGGCCGCTTACGCGAACGGTAGGTCGACGGCGATGGTGGTGGACAGCGGGGCGACTCATACGAGCGCGGTTCCGGTCCACGATGGATACGTGATCACTCAGGGGATCGTGAAAAGCCCGTTGGGCGGCGACTTTATCACCATGCAATGCAGGCAGTTCTTCGAGGAAAAGGACATCGAGCTGTCTCCCGCCTGCATGGTCGCGAGCAAAGGCAAGTTCTTAGCAAAATATCAAATATTATGAATAGTAGAATATGAACAGTATAAAATTCGCAACGAACGAATGATTATTTCGAAGAAGGATATAAATCCACAATCTAAAAATAACATGACTCCATTAACGTGACATAATACAAATGTTAACTTAATTGACGTTCAGGGTGTCGTTCAGTGAATTAACGTGCTATAAAAAGATATACTAAGCACGTCGTGTACCGAGCGGAGTCTATAATGGGTCACAAAGGGAGCAATCTTTAATCCTTTCAGCGCATATTTTGAACGATGAACGCGCGCTGTGTACAGAGCACTTGAGTCATAATACGTTGATTGCACGCATTCAACGCCCGTGCGCTTCTAACGCGCGTGCTGGACAGATTTACTGAACACTTACCAACGTTGAATGGGTTAAGGAGTTTTTAAAGTCGAACTTTTTGCTCGCCGCCCTCTTTTAACGAAACCTCTTCTGTCGCTGCTGGATACAAGCTTCGTAAAATAAATTATGCTCCGACTTTGTATCACACGAAACACTTTCAACCGTTTAATTAATTTTCTTTATATACGTTAATTCTCTTAGAATATTGAAAAAACAACTGGAAAGTAATGAATAATTGATTCTACAGACGTGGTTCGTGAGAGAGACCCTCCACGATGGACCAAACGACCCGGTGCTCAGCCAACATCTTCCTGGTTGACCTACATGGTCCGCGAACTGTTGCAAGACTTCCAGATGAACTGTCTTCAAGTCTCCGATAGTCCGTACGATGAGGACGTGGCCAATACTCTACCGATGAAACATTACGAGTTCCCAACTGGATACAACGACGATTTCGGCTCCGTTAGGCTAATGATACCGGAAGCTTTGTTCGATCCTAGTAACGTGAAGGGTGTCGGAGCCAGTATCCTCGGCGTTGGCCCGCTTGTAACAACGAGCGTAGGCATGTGCGACATGGACATCAGACCCGTAAGTATCTCTGTCCTTATTTAGCATGCATGAACTTCCGAGAAAGTAATTGTCTCCTATAAGTTAAAATAATTCGGTTCCTCAGAGTCTCTATGGGAGCGTCGTGGTTACCGGTGGCAATTCCTGTTTACAAGGCTTTAGTGAAAGACTGAATCGTGATTTAGCCAGCAAAACTCCACCAGTGAGTATCGTTTACCTCTTTTTCAAATAGAATTTTGTTTGATCATGTAATAAGAAGCGGAATGTTTGATTAATAATCCCGATTCGCTAACTTCTACTGATGAATTATTTAATATTAGGATATACATGTTAATGAAATATAGCGATGTTTTCTTGCCACTGTAGACAGAATTTATTCTCGACATTCCATAGCGCAATGTTGATTTATTTGACTTTACAGAGTATGAGACTGAAAATTATAAGCGCAAACAGCTCTAGCGAGCGTCGCTACGGCGCGTGGATTGGCGGATCGATCCTCAGCTCGCTCGGATCATTCCAACAGATGTGGCTATCTCGACAGGAGTACGAAGAGTCGGGGAAACTGATCCTGGAACGGTGCGCGTGATGATCAAAGAATGAAAGATTCCAATCAAAAGAAAAGAAGTAATCGTTAATTATTTTTACAAAGTGTCTGACATGACATTTCTAACATGTCCATTTTGTATTTCGTCGAGGAGACAGTCAATTTTGTCGTTAAGTAAGTTAGGTTCCGAATGATATTCGAGAGCGAGAAAGGCCAACTCGAGACAATATGAGCGACTGATATCAAACGATGTTGCACGAAATGAGCATGCATAGAGTTTAGAAGAAAAGAGATCAAACACGTTTAGTCAGTGTGGTTTTCACGGAATTCGTCGGGAGAAATATTTGCTCCTTCGCGAATCAGCGATAATCAGAGAAAAAAATCTGCGGACGCGAGTTCTTCGCTTGAATCGCACACTGGCGTAATTTTTAGGCAAATTCGTACGATGCGTTTCTAAAAGGAGAGAAAAACACAGTTCCTAACTGCTCGAAGAATTTTCCATTCGCGTGCATTGCTTAAAGTACTAATATCATTATTTGCAGAAGTTTTAATTAAAAGACTTATACAGTAGATTATACTTATAGTTTGTAACATTTATTGTACTTAGTTATTGTATAATGAAACAGGTTTAAGTGAAATTGTACGGTTACAATATTTCTGAATCCTGTAAGTTATTTAAAAGTTCAAATAAGTACTTTATTAAAGGTACACTCTTTATCCATTTATTTAATGTCCTTCTCAGGAATAACTGAAAGATTTTGTCGTTTATTTAAAAATTTTATTACTCACAACAAAATATTACAATATTTTAAACAATTCAATTCCAATTTTCGTTTGTATTCCACGCATCTCCACTATTCGTTGTTTTTTTCTTTAATAAAAACAAAAGAACGAAAAATAAAATACAAGAAACTAAAATTGAGGGAATCGTGAACCCCGCGACACGTAACGGGCAGTTTCAATTCCACGACGACAAATATATGTGAAACATATAAACAATATAATATTTCGAGTATAAATATATTTATATTTCAATAAATGTAGGAAGCAGTATTATCGGTATATCACATATACAAGACGTATTTAGGAAAAGGCGAATTATTTTATTAGAAAACGAAAAATCGAATTACTTTTCTCTCACGGAGACGATTAAACGTTCGCGAAAATTTCCGGTCCTCCTTATTCTCCTAACTCGATTATTCTAATTAATAATTGCGCATGTTCCAATTGTGATTTTGACGAGGAATGTTTGGCATTTTGCTTGAAATATAAAGATCGATGCATTATTTTCTTCTTTTACGGGTAACAAAAATTGGTATCAAAAAGCACGCACAATGATTTTTCTCTCTCTAAGAAACTTACATAGAAAAACGCATTGTTATCACTACGGCATGGGCAATTGTGAACATGGTGTTTTCTATTGTAATAAAAGACGTATCCTTGTCACCGGCGGCTTCAAAACGTTACTTCTACAAGGCACGAGCGTGCATTTGCATAATGTGCAAAAAGAAGAAAAGTGCCGTAAACCGAACTCCCTTTTTTGCGTTCATAAAATACAACTACGACGCGCTCACTAAAAAAAATACTGGTGCCGTTCTCATCATTGAATGAATAATATAGTACAAACTTATCAACTAAAGAAGTTATCGTCGAACGCATGTATACGTGCAATCATAGCCAGAGAACTTGTGTCAATACAAATCCCGGTTACGTACATACGTGCACGTAAAGACTTAGGTCGAGACAGAAATGCCTCAGCCGCGACGCAATTTTTATTTTAAAAAAAATTTTTGTCGATAGCGTGTACTTCCGAGTTTGTTTTGTTTCTCTTTTGAAGCAACGCACAGCGGAACGCAATCTGTTTGTAAAATAGTTCCCGTTCCTAGTCTCTTAAATATTTGTACCAAATAAATCTCAGGACGATCAGAGCTTAGAGCCTAGCGAGTTTAAATTCTTCTGGTTCAGGAACATGTCTGTTTCGACAGCATGCAATCCGCAAGTTCCCAGCACCATTTATAGCTCGAGTTCAACGGAAAGTCGAGAACTCCGCAGTCATCGATCACTATTTCCCTGTTCCATTTTTACTAACAACGTTTCAATAGGTACTCGCGTAGCACCGAAGTCAACACAAACGAGGTATCAAGCTCAATTGCCACAGTATCAATTGCACATCGCTATAATAACTGTTACTATACTGGCTAGAAATCATGACAGACGAGCCGACGCTATTGTCAGCGTTATCAAGACCGTGGACGACTTATCAAAGAGAATTTGGTAATAAATAATACACTTATATCGGATGATCGTCGAAACAAAAATACTATTTTCTATTTGTCGTTCCTAGCTGCCAACTCGATGCGGTTGTGGCAATCTGCAAATAGCGTTGTGAACCGGCATTGACAACCAGCCTGCCAACGCGATCCCGATCGAATCGGCCATCGTGGCGATTCCTAAAGAAATTTTCCGGTCCGCCCTTGGGATCTGCGCATACAAAATTACATTAATGATATTCGAGCTAATGTAATAACGTTCGTCTTTTTAGGTCGTATGAATAGAAGCTCGCGTGCATAGTAATTTGTCAAAATGAATAAATAGTTACCTCCGTGGACATTCGATAGAATGTATTCACGTACGCTCCGCCACCAAGGAGGCCTTCCCACAAAACAAGCGCGAACACGATCCAAATACTCGGCATGTAATAGAACAACGTCTCGAACAACAGAATTATAACATTGACAAACTGAAACAAATATGTATTTTGCGATTAGAACTTGATAAGGGCCACGATTTCATTATCAATTTATAAGTTTCCATTTGAATGCCATACGGACGAAAGAAAATACCTGTAGAACAGCCATTATCCAGATTTTGTTAATCGTAACGAGGTTCACAGACGATCTTGAGATAAACACGCCGATCTGATAGTCCACCTGGAGCCATCGGTACTGCTCCGCGTGTGACAGCCAAATTCCATCGTATTGGATCAATTCATACTGAAAAATTCGTCACGAATCCATGAGAACACATTTGATCACTATTGTTTCGTACGCGATCAATATAGGCAATTGCGCCTGTCTGGAGATACCGCAATCTGAAGATGGACTCTTACTAAGCCTTACAGATTATGATTAAGGATGTTTAGGCTATACATATACTTAAACAATGCTGGCATGTTGAATTTGTTA
>NW_017135881.1:34099-60997 GCF_001652005.2 Ceratina calcarata | reverse complement strand
TAAGGTACATAAACTTTTGGAATTGACTATATAGCCAATACATCCTTGACATAATCGCCAATGAACCAAAACTTAGCAACAGTCTATCGTCATATTGTAACAAAGGATTTAAAAAAGAAAAAGAAATATAAGACAAATACAAGAATTTATACAAAAACATATGAAACAAAAAGGCATTACCAATCCTTGGTTAATGAAATATTCGAAGAGGTAAACGAGCCCGAGGGGGATCATGTACTTCAGCAATCCCGGTACCAGATTGATCTTTTCTTTAAAGCTCTTCCTAGGAACCTCGATGATGTGTTCTTGGCTGTCGATACCGTTCTTAGTGATCGGGATACTTGAGTGCGGCGGGTGAACCAGAATCAACCAAAAAGTGATCGCTTGTATGACCGGTACGATTAACATAAGTAACAATGTATCTTCGTTGCTCAACCACGTGGTGAGTGCGGCATATGATAGAGCGCCAATTATTCCGGCGCCTCCTGTACCGGAAGACCATGTCGCGATTACTTGTCTGCGAAACAATGAATCGCTCTCAATTAACGGGCAGTGGCAAGGGTTAAACGGGAATAATCAGACATATACAGCTGTAGGCAATAACCATAATTAAAATAAATTAAGGGAGAGGATTTAAAACTTGCGAAAGTTCCGCGAAATATCGCTACACTGATAGGAACGTAACTGTGCTAATTGTCATCGTGCGCGGAGTCCCTACGGTGAACATTTCTTTCTCGCAATTGTTAAATGTTAGTAAAGAGAGTGTAGCAGAGAAACAGAAGCCAAGTAAGAGAAAAGAAGGGAGGGGATATAAAGTAGATTGTGATTAACAGTTATTACACATAAGTACAGACGTACCTCGTGCTCGCAACGAGTTTTCGCAACAATCCCGTACGGTACTTTTTATTTTACTTTGTCTATTTCATTTTCTCAGACGTTTGTTTTAGAACAGTTCGTTACGTGTTTCGTCTATTTTTCTATGAACATTGGAAGGCCAACCAGCCGACGGCCGTTATCGTTATCTTATCTGTACTTTACTGGAACAACTGTCTAAATCTCAATACCGTGCGGTTATCTCTTTTTATTCTCTCTACCCTCATTCATTTATTTATATTTTTACTTTTTTTTTTTATCATTACTTTCTCTACTGCTTTTTTTTATCTGTTTCGCTCTTTCTCACGCACACGCTGCGATCCCCGAGCATCATCACTGAGATCAAAGAGACACACAGGTAATTACATTAATTATCATAGATTCGCTGAATGAAACTATTGTAAGTTGAATAAAAACAAAAATACGATCCCGTTCACCGCGTGCTTTGAACGCGAAACTAATTACCATATTCAGCACTACTTTTTTAAAATAAATTCTTAATATGCTGATAATAAGAACGTCGACAGTGGGACAGATAGAGAACGGCGCGAGAAAACATTATCGCTAAACATGTATAAAAATAGGGACGATAATACTTACTTGGGATACTGGTGGCTGTAACTCAGCAGCGTAACTTCTCCCAAACCGGAAGAGAGTGACGTTATAACGACGCCCAGAATGGCGAGCCATTCAGTAGTGCTCAACGACACCACGAGGAATCCTGCAGCGGAAAATAACACACAGGTAGCCAGTCGAGCACTGTAATTAACGGATTCGATTAATTCGATTAGCGTTTTTCGTTTCCACGGTAAATAGCGGCGTGCCCGCGGTAGGCTAGGCACGAACTCCGGAGATGAATCCGTCTGTGCCCCAAGTAGAAGCCGCAACATTTAATCGACGAAATGTCAGAAGTAAAATGCGTGTGTGACGAGAAGCATTATGTGAGCTCGTGACTGGTAGCCCGTGCTACCACTTTGAAAGAATTCGCGTACATCGGACCGATCTAGACGAAATTGACGATGACCCAATTCGATTAATGATTCTGCTGCCGTCGACCCTACATCGCGTTTTCTTTCTCGAACAATCTAGTAGTCAGTTTAACCGTTGCAACACTATCAGAGCCGATGCGAAATACAAAGAACCTCACGTATCGATAAGATATGAACTGTATCGGGCATATGTCCATACGATTTCAACCCGTTGTACTACATGTGCGAAAGTCGCGAGCAAAATGCGAATCTCATAGACGATGACGTCGCGATTTCGTTATACAAAATATTTGGTAATTCGAAGGGGCGGAGTTGGCTCTTGTTTCAGTGCTCTTACTGGCTTTTTTTTTACACTTACAAAATGTGATGTCTTTGCAGAAAAATTGCGATGAATAAACACAATCAAAATGAAAGAATTAAAAGAGTTTTTAGAATTATAGATACTCACTGTACGTAAAACGGCAGGAACGGTGTGATTACTTTCACCGCTAACGAGGGTAGTATGTCCGCCAGCAGTATAGCGCCTGTCGACAACGTGTTGCACGACCGGACCCCGGTGATGTTCGTCATCGTCACCGTTTCATTCTTGAACTCCGCTCCAGAATTCTGAATTTAGAAACGAAACGAAACCCAAGAGGAAAAAGAGAACAGTCAGATTAATACAATATTTATCGAGGAGAACGAAATGTTTTTTTATGTGTTAGTTCAACCGGACAATCAGCTTCGTGTATTATTAAACTTTTCCATATGCAAATTCGTTGTTCGAAAACACAATTGAATAAATGAAATTTAAACACATAGGTCTGGTGATAAACTTAATGTAAATGTAACTATTACAGATACGAATCCCCGGCGAGCATATAGAAAATGTGTTAATTGTTTTTGAGTAAATTCCGATTGTCTGCGGTCACAGAAGGCATCAGTCTGGCTTATCTCCGTTTCACGGACATTACCGCCTTGAATATTGTAGAATATTAATTCCCGTGGCTGGCCGAGACTTATGTAAGTCAAAGCTTGCTCCTATTGCGGTCGAAAAACGCAACAGACCGTTGAAGCGGTGGCCGAGGGAGAAGGGAAGGCGCGGGAGTATAAGTCCATAACGCGATGCGAAATGCACGCATAGATTTATCGATGACATAACGCAAAATTCCTCGACACACGAGAATCTGTTCTCCTCGTCCCGGAGATGTAATTTAAGTTAATTGTTCGCCGTTCCAACGACTTTTTCCCTTTCCCCTTGCTTCACCACAGCCCGGTATCGTTTCCTCGCGTTACTCCTTATTTATTAGTGGCCGTCTTTGTTTGGCTCGTATCGCAG
This sequence comes from Ceratina calcarata, assembly GCF_001652005.2. NCBI lineage: Eukaryota > Metazoa > Arthropoda > Insecta > Hymenoptera > Apidae > Ceratina > Ceratina calcarata. The sequence goes on along the minus strand of NW_017135881.1, from coordinate 57,817 downwards.
ATGAGAATCACGAGGAACGTTTGTTAAACGATGCTTCTAATCGTCACGACTTGCAATTGCACTAATACGCCGTTCAACGAAATGCGGTGTAATTAAGTTGTAAAGTTTTACAACCTGAAACATCAATCAAGTTCTTCATTCTTACACTGATTGCACTGATCTGTACAAATTGATTACAGCTGTTATCACGGGTCGTTTTACAATAGCTTATAGAGATTATAAAAAAATTCGGAACCGACTAATCAGCAGATTTCTTCCTATATAATAATAAGTTTGCTGTCCTTCATTTAACTGTGGAACAGATAGACATATCACAACCAAAAGGTCACTTTAGTAAAGTGTCAATAGTTCCTATTATAATAATGCACCCGATAACGTCAAGATAACCGAAAGTAAAGTAGAAAGCGGTAAAAGAGGACTGAATAGAATGCTGACACACTGAAAACAGGCTCGGGCACGTTAACGAATCATCGGTTGATTAATTGGCGCCGCGATGAAAGATCGATTCCTTATTCGGAGCGACGTCGAGATGTACAGTAACGAGGTTCACAATACATTCCATCATAATATCGGGAATGAGACACCGAGCGAATTAAAAATTTTAAAGCCGCGTGGGTGTACAAAACTGAACTGTCGAGTCAACGAGTGCTGTCGTAACGATTTCAAACATAATTTGACTGCTATTAGCAAAGGTGGAGTTGCGTTTTCAAAAAACGATAATCGTTTAAGTGTCGATGTTCGTTAGGTGGTACACGCGATTCGTTTTCATAGACTTTTTCACAGGGTTGCGTGCCATTATGGCAATCGGAGCGTCGCGCTACCGAGCTATTGTAGGAATCCAATCGATAGGATCTAATGCCGTGCATGTAATATGGCCGGACACGGACGGCTCGGTGATTCATCGGCTCGCGTACAGGGCGAGGCGTTCTCCACACGCTCGATCAGGTTCTCGTCGTGCCTGGACGAGTTTGCTGATTCGGAACGAAACGTCGCCGCGAGCGAAGCGCATACCTTTATCACATCGCTGCGCCACGCGGCGTGCTGCTTCGATTCGATCATTTCGTAACGTCGCTGTTTTTGTACATAGTTATCACCGCGGACGAACGGACGAAAATTTCCGGAACGTTTTCCAAGAGACTCGCGCGGGGAACCTCCGACGCCACCGGTTGCTCGCCGTTTCGTAATCAGCGGATTCGTGGCAGTGATTCAGGTCGATCGGAGCAACCGAAAGGTTTCGCGCATTACGGGCTAAGTAAACCGAGAGAGGATTCAGGTCGATTGAGAAACTCATTGTCTGATTATTAATATGTTGCACAGATGAGTTTCTAACAATTTCGATAGAGAAAGACGATTATGTATGGAATTTTCTAACATTTCTAACAATTTCTAACATTTTTATTTAAGACATTTCTAGACCTTTCCAGCGCAGAGGTGCAACAGCTGTAACTGGTTACGGTGTGCACTGTTGCCGGAAACGAGCACGACCCCGTAGCGCAGCCCTATTCCGCGATGGTTTTTTTAAAGAAGTCTTTACGAATATGGCATCGCGGTACCGTTAATTATATCCGTGTGACTCCAGCTCGGGCTTCGTGCAACTCTAATAATAGCAGTTTAAAATTCTAGCGCGCGTATCGAGTTCTCATTCTACATCTTTCTTCATCGAATCGAACCGGACGAAAACGCGTATTTCGAGTTACGAAAGGAAATGTTATCACCTATTATGTGTATCTTCTAACATCTGATATCAAGTTTGTAATGTTTCCCAATATTTCCCACCACCCTCACCGAATTTTTCCTAAACTCAAATCGAAGCTGATTTGTCAGCAGGCAAATGTGAATGAATACTACTCACCGTCGTTCCGAATTTGCTCTCGAGGATATCGTGAGCGGCGCTGAGCATCACGACGTATCCGTAATTGTTGCAGAGGCCGAGCATCCAGAAAGCGGCGAGATTTCGCCATCGTGATCGCACCGCGATCGATTCCTCGTCGAAAACGTCGTTACTCCGTCGCTCGGGGACCGTCAATGATTTTCCCTTGGCCATTGTTAACACCAACGGTGTAACACACTCTTGCGCTTAATATTTCTCCCCTGTCTGCTTTCCTCCCTTTCGTTCTCGTTGAACGTCACCGCGCGACTTATTCGTTTCGTTCGCCAGCCTTTTTCCCAACTGCTGTTTTTTCCTTAGTTCGCCTCGGGGCACCAATCCTGTCCTTTCCCTAAGGTTCTACCTCCTCTTTTCTTATACAAATCCTGTAGCTTTCTCTCTCGCTCTCCCTTTTCCCCTCTGTTATAGATCAGGGCTTAAATAGAGTACGGGAGCCTCTAAATCGGTCCCGAAATTACAATGTGCCTACGGGTTCCCTTTCGTCTTTTTCTCAAAGGTGACGCTCTCCCATCGGCTTCTCTCTTTCCCTTCGAGTGCCTGACCTCACTCTGACGCGTTCCCTCTATCCCTGCTGTCTACTCCCGCTTCTCCTTTTCGAACGGGTCTAGAGCAGAGTACGCGCGGCGGGGAATCACGCTTCCAGAAACTTCTCTCTTCCTTTCGTTGCCGTGTGTTTCCCTTCCGCAGTCATGCGAGGGATATCGTACGGATAGATTCCTTCCTCCGCTTTTGATCCTATGTGCCAGTTATCAGTAAAACCGAGTGCTGTTAATCGAAGATTAACGTTTGTTTCAGAATTAACCGAAGTAGACTGTTCCGATCGGAACGGCGATTAACCGTTTCTCTGTTGCTAAAAAAAGGCGATTGAATTCACTCTGGTTTCTTTCACAGAATCTAACGTTCTTGCAGCTCCTTTCTCGTATGAAAAAACGGTAGCGCCGATTGAATGAGATTTTCTTATCGTAGTTCAAAATCAAGGCCTCTGTGTTCAAAGGCCGTTCCACAAAAGAGAATGCGAAATCGATCGAGCTATTTACAGTCGTTTTTAACGAAACGTAATTGAAATCGTAAAAGCGCGGCTTGGAATAACCGACGACCTTCGGACGGATATACAGATCCTGAAATTTATGCAAAATTACGTCACTCGAGGACCGTGACCTACGCGAACGGCAGCGGTTCAGGAGTAGCTCAGCAGCTGTCCAGATGCCGAAGACGATCAGGCTCGTTTTTACCCAGGAACACCTCCCTCCAACGTCCCGGGAGAGTCACCAATGATAGCAGTCGGCAGCGGTATAACCAAGCTTCGAGAAACTTCTTTCTTACTTTCTTCTCGACCGCTCGGCGTACTCCGATTCAAGCTCGACGCCTCGCTTTCTAGCAGCGTGTCCCTCTCAAAATCGGATCGGACGTCTGACTGCCTCAGGTACACGACAGCTGCTCCGATTGATCTCGTTTGTCCTCCTCCCCTTTTCTAGTCGCGGACCCTAGCCTTATCGGAAACTAAGGCGGTTATCGGTCTTGTTAATCGCTTTAATTAAACAGAGTGTTCGTCTCTGTAATCTTCGAGTCGCTTCCAAACAAGCTTCTACCCTCCCTCTCTTTCCGTTGTCTATCTCCTCGCTTTCACGCTGATTTACAGCCGATTAGATCCCTGACGACTGCGTCTAGCGTGGGCTTCTACGTTGCGACGCGTGGGCGAATCGATACGTCGTTGCGAAATCGGTTACGGTGACTGACTCCTCGCTGTTAAAACAGGAAAGTCGACGCGCGACTGAGTCAAACAACATTATAGATTTGTCAGTTAATTGGCAATATGCGAGTCGCTCAGATTTAAATGTATGATATGCGGTTGTAGGTGGCGACTGTCAAAAGTGGAAATTTATGATAAGGTGGATCGTCGTTTAAATAAATCGCATGCCCCACTCGTATCATCGACAGCTGGTTTGCGGTCCGGGCTCGCCCACGACTCCGACCTCGATGATTATTGACTTTGATGTCGGTTCTCGCAAAACCCGCTCTCGAGATCAACTCCACAAAGTACAAATAACTAAACCATAATCTTACCTAACCATCCGATCTCCTCTCGAATAATTGTAAGTGTTTTTCCGCTCACGGAAAAGTACGATCGATCCCGGATTGATGAAGTAAAAATACAACGAATACTGCGTTCTAACTTCGTATAATTTTCATAAACAGAGCGGAGGAGAGAAGGGGCAATGGTTTCATTCCGCGGTAAATGGCACAGTACGAAACGAGCGTGTTCCGCAAAATCTGTCTTAATTGCATTAAAACGGCGTCCTTGTGAAGCGTTTTCTCGGGACGAGCGAACTGGACACACGGCGCCTTTTCTCGCTGCGCATTCCTTAACCGTAAAATTATTTCGGTCGAAGCGTCGACCTCGAGGCAACCGGTGGAACGAACGAGACCACGATTGAGGCTCGTTAATCGTCCCGCGTATTTAATTCACGACGATTATTAATCGGTGCAAACGATAAGCGCGTTACGACATCGTTTATCCACTATCTTGTACACGACGTCACGAGAACGTTCCCCCGTTTTAGCTGCTGTTCCGCAACGATTTATCGAGCTCTGACCAAATGCGAGTTCGATAAGATTCGGAGAACAATTCATCGTGAAGAACATTGATCGACGCGCGTTTTCTTCGCTTGCGGAGTTCATCGCCGCGATTCTATTAGAAACGGTTGCCGTTTCCCTCGAGAGCGTTTCTAGGTTCTCCTCGGGACACCGAGTTACGAGCTCGGAATAGTAGTCGTTGCCCCCGCAAACTATTGTCGGAAAGTTGGTCGGCCACGCGATCCATTTTCACGATAACCGAGTTCAAATGATCTCGCGGTCATGCCACGGAGCTTCTGTAGATTATTATTATTCCCTTTCTCCATTTTTCTGCGTCCGGCGAACCGCGTGAAAGGCCGCGCTAAGAGTATCTATCTGGCCGGGTCACTCCATGACTCACTACATATTTTTACGGATGTCAATTTTCGGGAATGGGCTTAGTAATCTTGCACGATACTATCCAATTAAAAATGATTCAATGACCTTAGCAAAAGATACGCAATTTTGAATGAAAACAGAGGAACAGCTGGTGCCATTTAACTACTTCTGTTAATCTAAATTAGTAAGATCGGGTGTTAACTAAGCGAACGAGCTGATTTTCCAGAAATATCATTTCTGCGAAACTGATAATGAATCACCTTTGTTAGTTGAGGATTTTTCCGTTAAAATGGAATGCAAGCAGATAATAGCGATAATATGTTAAAGTCAACGCGCTCAGGAAGAAAATGGATTTAGCTACTGGGGGTGCAAATAAACACTGCAAACTATACGACAACGAAAAACAGTTGAGCCGAGCAATCGCAAACATAATGTGAACGGCCGTCAGGAAACGATATCTTAAAGAGCTGATATGAGATAATTCTCGACACGTATGTACTGCGACGAAACGAACGGGAAATCGAGCTGCCCCGGTAGCAGCTGCCAATGTAAACGGGTTCAGTATTTCTGAAAGATGAGTAGATAACACTCACCTGCGCGCGTTACACGATTAACCCTTCACTGCGGCGGCTGGATTAAATCTAAAAGTGCCCGCGTAAGATAATAAATATCGTTATCACAGAACACAGATCACAGAGCGATAAGGGCGATCCTGGCGAAGCGTATCACAGAGAAGTTGAAGGCTTGTGAAACAGGAACGAGGTTCTCTCCTCTGCTCGCTTCTGAGACTATAGCGAATTGACCGTAAAACGCACAACAACACTTGTAGTAGACACCCCTTAAATTGTCCTAAAGGAAAATCGATAAGCCCGCGAGCGCCAGCGGCTGTCGCGTGTGCTAGCTACTAGAATAGGTTCGATGCACCGACGTTCGATTCGTAATTCTGTAAAAAAGAATTCGTCGAACTGCGCATACAATTCAGTCCTCCCGCTTTTTATTATTCCTCCTCCTTCCTACACCGCGGCTCTTTTATCCTCGTTTCACGCGAGTCCGCGACGATACGCGTCTTCTCTTTTCCTTTCTCTCAACTTCCTTCCCCTCTGTCTTTTACCGCAGTTCGTTCTGTTTCTCTTTTCAACTGACGTTAGCGTCCGCCGATCGACGTTTATTCGCAACAGAGAACACAGACCGACTGACTCAATTACTACTCGCTGCACCGATCCACAGCACGTGGTTACTGCTGCGAGTTTCAGGTTCGAAATAAATAAGCTCCAGGCGAAATCAGCGAGTTATACCGAGCTCACGCACGCGCGAACGCTTCGGTTGCGCTCGAACTCGGCTCGGCTCGGCTTGGCCGATCGGTAGTAAGCATTCCGCTCGCGCATTGTCCCTAAACCCGCTAAACCTGAGCAACCTGAGCAGTCGGCTCACGAACGTCGAGCCGACCGTTTCTTCGTTTGATACATCTTTTTCTTGCATACAGTGCTCCCTTATTCTTTCTTTTACTCCGTATCCTCCCTTAACTCTCGTGTCCAATGTTGACGACTTCACATCCTAATTTGTTATTCTATAACTTTCTGAAATCATCTATGAATGTTAAATTGTTACAAATTATTTAATTTTTATGTTTTTTTATTCACACATTGATCGATTGTTATCAACGTCTGTTCATTTTTAAAATCCACATGGTACTATAGAAAATGAGCGAAGTGTAAGGTCGTCCGTTTGAGATCAAGTAGCTACGATTGAACTCCGTTGCCCGCGAACGATTTTTAATCAAATTCGATTGGTCACCAACGAACCGTTTCGACTTTGGATAGAGATAGATGCACTGTATTAGAGGCTTAGAATAGACCAGCCGCGCCTACACCGATTTGACTTTTGATCGTCGTGATTCACGCCTCGCCAATTTGACCGGATCAAAGTAGATATCATTAACGTCTAATGACTGGGATAATGAACACACGTAACGATTAACCGATTCCATCTTTCCGTTACGTTCTTGTCACTGGTCTTACGAAACACGTTACGTTACACGAATTATTCATGTGTAATAGATACGTCAGATTATTTTTTTATAATTCATTCACTAAAGCATAGAACTCCTGAAGAAAAACGGTAGCAAACATCATTTGAAGTATGAACGAGAAAAAGAAATGAGGACAGTCAATAAATTACCAGATGATTATGTGGGTTCAGCTTTTTCAAACATGAAAACTGTCGATTAAACACATACGAAATTGGCATCGAGCAATATTTATTTGTTCAGGGCAGAGAGATCAAACAGTGATCGGCATACGCGGCGCCCAAAGATTTCGGTCACGAGATCGGTTGTTTTCGCGCGATCATTCTGGCTGGCCAGGCCAGCGTTGAACCGAAATTCGTTCTCCAGGGTGGTGGATCGCGCGCCGCTTTCGGAATCCGCGGAGCGAGCAGGAAACGACGGTGAAGAAACCAGAGCCATAGAACGTAACACCGGCAATCATTCTTAATTCAGTTCCGCGGAACACTGGGCTCAATTAGCGTGTCAGTTTCGTGGCGGACACGTGCAACATATTTTCTTTACGTGACGAGCGAAGGTCGAGACGCGGAGACAATTGTGACGTTACTGAGGCTCTTCATCTCGTGTCCTTTTATTAACGTTATCTGAATTCAGATCCACTCACATAAAATACAAGTGCCAATCACGAAAAACTGATACTTCCTTCTATTACACGTTCTACTGAACATGAAATAAAACATTGTAATCTTTACATTTTTTCTGTCCTATTATTGCATTCGCTGAAGGTATGCATTTGACGTTAAACCTGATAACGGGCATCACACGATGCAAACACGAGGTTCCAGCGATAAACGACTGTTACATTGCCAGCGTGACAAATGACATTGTTGACTGGCCACTCATCGCTTGTTGAACTCGACCGATACCGGCGAACAGTAGAATCGACCATCGAGGTTCCCCGGGCATTTCGGAAGGCCGTTGTAATTGCGCTTCCTGTGGTTCGGCTTTATCGACCAAGCAATGTCAAACGATATTAATTCAGCGCAGTCTGCTTCCTGGAGAAAACAGTGTCAGGGCTGAGTCCTTCTTTACACCGTGAATATCAATAATTTCGTTGATCTTGCTTGGGACTACCCACTCCTTCGATGGAATCCGAATGGATAGATACCGAGTGCCGTTCATCTGCTGGCTAATCGCGTACGCGTCTTTTCGTTCCTCGTTTTTCGCGATGAATGACAAACGACACGTGGTCTCACCGAATCATCCAAACAGCCGAGTCTTTGCTGTCTTCTCAGGTGAGTCGACAATCAGCAAGATCGATAGAGCAAGTGGACACGTACGGACTTCCTGAGGAGGCATTTTTAGATGGACGATGACTAGGATTACAACCGGAAAGATAGCACACGGCTACAAGCCAAGAGACATTCGCACGCGATGCAACGGTGCAGCGAATGAATTCTTTCAGCGTTCGTTTGATGTGACGTGCGAAGATGTGTCCTAGCACGGGAAGGCGCTCGTTGCAAAATCGCCCGATTAAGGTCACAGTTAATCAAATGCATTAAGCCAATATCTTTTGAAGAAACCACCGGTCGTGCGCGGGAACGTGTTATCAGGAGCGCGGCTCGTTAAATCTGTTGTGCCAAAATAATAACTGGGTCATTTCCGAATTTCAATTATCCCCAAAGAGTCATAGGAATTTGCTCCTGTCAGTGGCTAACCGATCGTTGTCACGAGGCTATCGATTGCTTTCGAACATATTTCATTTTGATCCGTGAATGCAGCTGGAAGGAAGCTACACGCGTATTGTACGTGTACGACATTTGCGATCCGGCGGGCATTATGTAATTCTGGCGAACAACAAACTCTCTAGGGTTAGACAACAAACGGCGACGGTGCGCTCGTTAATGCCATTCGAAGCGCATACTAAATAATTTCACGGGAAGGAAGCCTATTGTTCGCGCCACGCCAAAGCCGCAACTATTTCTGGCATTATTTCGCGATAATCATTCACTATCTGTTATATTTTATGACCGTAATAGACATCTGCACTTCAGGGAAGTCAAGGTTTATCTATAGTCTTTTAATAAATCTATCGTCTTCTTTCAGTGGGGCGAATGCATGGAAAAGTTTCACATGCACTTGAATTGAACATTGCTTCGCATTAATTAGATGATTCCGAGGCACGGGATTAGTAACGGCGGCGAAGATGATTAACGAGATAACGGGAACCGATAAGAAAAATAAGCAACTTGCTCGATTGCAATTATTTATGTTCCTCTCGCTAGACATAGTCGCCGAGTTATCGCGCGCTAAATACCAAAGGTCTTCGTGTCGTCGATAATAGAGAGGCTCGTTAGAAAACAGGAGTCCGGAGCACGTTGTTATTAAATTTATACGTCTACCCGCGTTGCGTCAGGGACACATCGAATTCGTCGACGCCGACGTCGCGTCGCCTTGCGTCCGTAGCCACGGGCACGTCTAGTTTGAGATTCATGGCCCGCACGCTTATTAAAGACTATGTTTCCTTTAATTTTGCAAGGATGCTCGTGCATTATGCAAACAGCATCGTCCTTACCAACCTTATCTTTGTCTTATCGAGCGAAAGAATGAACCTCGTAGTAATTCGCACGATTGACGCGTTCATCCTTGTTTTTCCATTGTACGTACGTACGCACACAGGCAATGATAATGATTGATACAGCGAGCGTTTAATATGAAAAAATTACTGAATTCATAATGTTGTAATTAAAAGCTATCTCAAATTGTTTGTATTATTACCTAGAATGTGCTGAACAAGAATATCTAATCTTCCTCCAGAAGAAAACAAAATTACTCAATTATTGGATGAGTAGGTAGATCCGATATGCGCAAGCGAGCTTATTTTTTTGTTATCAAAGTACATTTCTTGCTGATGATCTCGAAACGTGAGCGATGTTGATACGTGGAAATGCACACGCGTGCATGAATTGCATATGATCGGCGCCACGTCGCGTCGTCGAATCTACGGCGAAAGTTCGAGGAGGACAGCCACAGAAAATAGATTTTGCAACGCAAATCGTCGCGTTTCCACAGCCGCGTCCGATCGGTTCGCGTGCACTGGAATCGAAACGGAATCGTTCGCGTTCCATGGGAACGTGCAAATATGCAATTACGTAAGACCGAGCGATCCTCTCTCGGTCGAGTCGCATTTTCAGGTGAACGCAAAATCCTCGCTCGTTTCGTGGAACGCCGTTAATCGTTCAATGCGATCGCGATATATTACTATGTCATCGGGCAGGAACGAACAATACTGTTTTTCGTGTTTGTTATTCAAATGAGACTGCGGCTGCTTCACGCAAGACGAACTCGGCGACGTGTAATCGTTTGCTGAAATCATGAATCGTAAATACGGAGCAGAAAATATACGATCGGATTTTTTCTCGTTCCAATTAAATCGGACGGAAATTCTTGAATTAAAAACTGAATGGAACGATTATAGACAAGATTTACGAGGTTGATTTTAAATACATGGAAGAGCTCATTAAAAACGTGCAATTTTCGCATACTTTTTGCAGTACATCAGCACCGCATCTGGTAGTAATAGCGACCTGTTCTTATCGCGGTTGCTCGTTCCTTTTTTATTGCAAAAACACGAGTAGACACAATGAGGAGACGCGCAGCGCGATATTTGCACTTCTAATTGTAAGATCTTGCTCGATCTTTAGTACGCAGCTCGCATTTCGTTCGCCTCGCTTGACAATCACATTTCGTTACGCTCGGCTTGAGAACTTGCGATAATCACCGATGACGTGTTTAACAAAGCAAAAACAAAACTGTTTTAGATGCAAATATCTAATCACTGGTTTCATTTATCGTGCACGTCAAGGTCCGTCACAAATATTATTTCCGTATTCTAAAGGATTTTGCGAGCGGCAATTGAAAAATATTTATATTAAGCAATTTGAATGGATGAGTATTCAAATTATTGGACAGCTACTTCTATCAACTGCGCCAACAGAACAACGCTTGAACGCTGTAGTTCTCACAAAATTATCATGTTTCTCAGCCTGAGGGAAAATAAACCTAGTGAAGAACAGTGAAGAAGAGCAGCGAAGAGGAGGTCGATGATGGAGCTCTAACCTACGAACAGTATAAACAATAAATATTACTCGTTATTTAACTATGGGGAAAACATCGAAAGACAAACGAGATATATATTATCGTAGAGCTAAAGAGGAAGGATGGAGAGCGAGGAGTGCTTTCAAATTGCTCCAAATAGATAACGAGTGCCACATTTTAGATGGTATGTGCATGAAGCGCGATATCAATCTCTGGATAAATAAAATCGAATTTGTTTGTAACTTGAAACAGGTGTGAACAAGGCTGTGGATTTATGCGCCGCACCAGGTAGCTGGAGCCAGGTTTTATCGCGAAGATTAAAGTGTGTGCCAATTTTTTATTTATCAAATATGTCGTAATGTTGATTTTTAATACTTCCCTTTATGAACAGTGAGAATTACAAGAAAGAACTGGAAGCAGGAAATGGAATACCACCAAAAATAGTTGCTGTTGATCTCCAAGCTATGGCACCGTTGGAAGGAGTAATCCAAATTCAAGGAGACATTACTAATATTAATACTGCCAAGCAAATCATTGCTCAATTTGATAATGAACAGGCAGATTTGGTAGTTTGCGATGGAGCTCCTGATGGTAACATTAACAATTGATAGATTCTACTTATGATTATACATTAATTTATTAATCAATTATCAATATAGTTACAGGTTTACACGATATGGATATTTATATTCAGGGCTCATTGCTAATGGCAGCTCTTAACATTACCACGCATATACTCAGAGAAGGAGGCACGTTCGTAGCAAAGATATTCAGAGCCAAAGATGTCGATTTACTCTATGCTAAGTTGAAAATATTTTTTCCTTACGTATACTGCACGAAACCGAGAAGCTCCCGCAATTCCAGCATAGAAGCGTTCGTAGTTTGCAAGGATTATTCACCACCAAACGGTTACACTCCTCACATGCTTAATCCACTCTTAACTCATGAAGCATACAACTCTAGTGAGCTCGAAGGAATTAACAGGGTGATTGTCCCGTTCGTCGTTTGCGGTGATCTTAGTCAGCCGGACTCAGATACGTGTTATCCACTGGATGTGAGTTATTTGTTAATTACCATTTCCATACGAAATTATGTCCCGCATTAACTGTATTTTTATTTCAGTTCGAAGGTAAAGAATACACGTATCACGATCCGGTACAAACACCGATCGCACCGCCGTACGAGGAAGCATTGGCGCTGTTGGAGAACAGAGATACCGATTTCAGAAGATCCGACGTCAGTGTCGTGGTAGACAATATGAATTCTATGACCATTTCGGATTTCAAGAAACAAGCGAAGCAGAAACGTAAGGGGATGAACGAGTGTGAAACGAAACCGAAAGACAGCAAGGAAGCTGACTGCGAAGATGCATCAGGAAATAAAGAAATAATAGACGACTGCGATGATTGTAAATACGATAGACCATGAAATCGTATATTATATTCCGACCTCTACAGACTATATGTTAATTAATTAACGATATAACGTTTTCTATAAATATGCAGTTGACTTAATAAGAAAATTAGTTTCATTTTATGTCTTTTACAACATTCTCCCATTCCTGATAACTTGCGACCATTCGAACATGACGGTATATCTTTTTTTTTTTACATCTCACGATGTGTTGATTATAATTTAATAGTAAACACCGTAATGTCCCAGTTGTGCCGAAGTCGTTCAATCATGACACCAGTCGAGGTATTTATCGAAGAATCTTTCTCAAATATTTCCGTGGTGATCGTAGATTCACAATTTATTGTAAAACGTCTACTTGAAACAGACAAGCCGGATTTGTTACGTGTGCAAAAAAGTGTTCTGCTGCGAACAGTGTCGTGAGCGACACGAGAACAATAAACACACGAAACGCCAACCGAATTGTCCATTCTGCTTCTCTGAGAAACTTCCGTTGAAATCGATCGAAGATAAAATACTCCTCTGTCACATAGTAGTCAATCATTTGCCCCTTCATTGCTGTTTGTGTGGTGAAATTTTTAAGAACGCCGAAGACTTACAATCGTTCGGTAACTATTTTCACGTTTTTTTTCGTTAAAAGAAGAATAATAAGTCTAATAATACTACTTCCTGAAAAAGGCCCGTGCAAGTGGACGAAATGTAATGACCGTCACTCACTGGTATCGGAAAGCAAGCGATTGGAAACACCGTCGTCGACAATAGAAGGAAAGGAATCGTCCGAGTTCAGTGGCACTTATGTATCATTGACTTCTCCACCTGAACTGACCAGAAACACGAGTACACCCGTTGTTTTTGGCCTAAAGACGAGCTTCAATTTTAAAACGCCCAGCGTCACATCAAGCTTTTCGCTCAAGACATTGCAAATCGACTCTGCATCATCGAAGAAGGACCCAACTGGTAGCGATTTACAGGGAACTAACACGAAGTGCGACAGTTCGGAGAGTAATTACATGAGTCTTCCCTCTAGTATCAATCAAGAGGAGACTCCGTTTCGTTCGCTATCATTGAATCGAAGTAAAGAAGAACTTCCACGAAGCAATTCTATAAAATTTGGCATCATGAAGAACAAAGATAGGAATAGTCCAAACGAGTATCGTACGGATAATCAGATGGAAGATATGGATTTGACGAACATCGAGAGTCAAGCGTTACCGGGCTCTCAAGGTTTAGAAACATACTCGGAGGAGAAGAGTTCTCTTAAAAAAGTTCGATTCTCAGATGAATTTGACGAACCCACCAGATACTCAGATCAATACGAAAATCACTCTAAATCGAAGGCGATGTTTAATATAACCGAGACCGAAGAGTATTTTGAGGCGAACGATACGATGCCCAACATCCATCAAACATTAGATATGTCACAGGTCGAGATCATTAAAGATAACACGAAGAATATGGAAAAAGAGAATCGTAGTCCTGATAAAGATAACGCGATAAATATAAAAAAAGAGAATGATAATGTCAATGAGGATATCACGAAAAGTATAAAAATAGAGAATGATAGTCCTGATGAGGATATCACGAAAAATGTAAAGAGAGACAATCATAATCTCGATGAGGATAACACGAGAAATACAAAAGAAGAGAATTATAATCTTGATGAGGATATCCTGCGAAATATAAAAAAAGAAAATCATACTCCTGACAAGGATATCGCCGTAAATGCGAGAATAGAGGATCTTAGTCCTGGTGAGAATAACGCGAGAAATACAGAAAAAGATGATCATAGTCTTGGCAACATCAAAGAGATTAATGAAAAATCATCATCAACTCCAACATCCAATCCGCGAGTATTGATGATGGTGGTCGTTGAGAACAACTCTACGGTTTCAACTTCTGAAATGATAGATACCGGTCTGAAGACCCTGGAACGAATGGCGTCTTATTCGAATCTCTCTGTCAACACTGTTAACTCTCTTGGTAGTAGCAATTCAACAACGCCCGGGGATAATAATAATAATTATTACAGTGCTTTAAGCCAAGATTATCACACACCGTCGAGCGAGTCAAGTGGCACTTCAAATAAAGACTTGAACGCCTCATCGAATAGCAATGATGATAGCATTAACTCCAGCGGATTATTTTCTGCGGTAGCTAACGCGGTGAAGAATGTTATGAAAAATTTATCAGGTGCGCGTATGAACACATCTGCATAAATAGCATTTTTCTTATGTTGTTCATTTTTATTCGCAGAAGCGTCGAAAAATTTAGGGAGGAGTTCAGTTTCTCCAAGGCAAGAGAGCGTTTCAAGTTCTTTCACGTCCGATACTTTCAATTCTGTATCGGATTTCGCGTCCTCTTTTTTACAAAGGCCAGGAAAGCGACCGAGGGACGCTATAGAAACTCCACCGACGCTGAGGCAACAAGAGCTCACCGTCGCTCAGCTCGAAACTCGAAGTCCTTTAGCGAAACGACATCGAGGTGGATGGTACAAGATCAAGGGACGGGAACCGATCGCTAGAATGCGAAATAATCGGCAACTTACATCCCCCCGAGGTGTTTCCTTGGAAACTCAAGTGTTCCATCAGGGTTCGTTATTAGTCGGCGACACCGTTTTGCCTCTACCCGACAGGGCACATCAATCCACGCAAACTGATTGATAGTCAGTTCTGCGATTAGAATTTTATCAAATGTATGACTCCGTAGTATCATTCGCTTCATTCGATAATTAAAACAGGTCTTGCGTGAATTTAAATATGAACATCCCAAGACAACACGCACGTTCGTAGAAAATCATTTACAGGATTCATTAATTTAATTTTAGTCTTTGATCATAATCGCAAAAAACATTCTTGTTAACAATATAAGATTTTATTTGCTTACTAAATAAAAGAAACTAATTGTAAGTATAAAATAATTCTACCACAGCGCCACAGCGTCCACAGCTTTTCACTTTTTCAGTCCTTCTAGCGTTGCCAGCGTTGCTAGATGTTGCAGGTATTTCAGTAGTGCTCGTTATTCAGGTTATGTTCCACAGGATTCATTGTACACAATAGTATCATTTTCTTTGAAAAAGTGCAATACTGTCTTTAATTTAATTATATTTTACGTGTGTGTATATAAAGTTAAGTAAGTAAAGACATATTGCCAACCAATAACTAATAAACGATATTTATGTTCGATTAACGAGGAATACCTGTTGTTATAATCTATCAAATATTTGATTCTTACAGTTTTCACAATGTCTTCGTGGAAGAAAGCTGCGAAATCCACTCAGAAGACTCATCATGAAAGACATCAACCCGAGTCTCGTAAGCATTTGGGTATTTTGGAAAAGAAGAAAGACTACAAAGCGAGAGCTAGGGATTACCAAGTAAAACAGCGGACGTTGAAACTTTTGCGTAAACGTGCCCTGAACAAGAATCCAGATGAGTTTTATTATCATATGATCAATTCTAAAATTCACGATGGTGTGCACAAAGAGAAAAGGAAGCGGAAGAATTATACACCGGAACAGATACAGTTGATGGAGACCCAAGATCTTAAGTACATTGCTTATAAGAGAAACATCGAAGCAAAGAAGGTAGACAAGCTTCAAAGTCAATTGCACATGATAGATGTTGCCAACGAGACTGAAAACCAACACATCTTCTTTGTCGACGATGCGGAGGAAGCGAAGAACTTTGATGTTGTCAAGAAATTGGACACGCATCCAGCATTGTTATCCAGGCGCACGAACAGGCCAAGATTAAGTAAACTAAACGATTTGAAATTGCCAGATTTGGACAGGAAGACCTTGAAGAAGATTGAGCGGAAGAAGGAGAGCGCTTACAAGGAATTGCAGAAGAGAATAGACAGGGAAAGGGAGCTGACGATTGTGCAACAAAAATTGGAGATGCAGAGAGCACTGAAAGACAAAAAGGTCACCAAGCCAAAATTAGTGAGCAAGGAGACGAAGAATTCAGCTCCCATCTACAAATGGACATACGAGAGGAAACGATAATCAAAAATACAATTTTAATAAATCTTGTTTTGATAAAAAATATTTCATTGGTTTCAAATTTTTATCGCATTCCTTCCGCGATAAACTAAAAATATTTTCTTTCCCTAATAACTTATTAATAGATCCATTAATTATTTGCTTCATTATAATTACTGCTTAATCGATATCCACACCCGTCGCGGTTCCCGGTACTGTTATCACTTCCACATCCGAAGAGGTCGTTTCTTCGGTTTCTGCCGTAGCTCTAGGCATCAACGTTGTCATCGTCATCTGAGTGGTAGTCATCCTTGACGTCATTCCAGCTTTCATCGTCGTTGACGTTCCACCCATTCCTTCAGTCCTCTTCGTTGTAGGCATCGTCCCGTTACCCGACATCGTAGGTAACTCCGTCGAGACGCTAACGCAGTCGTAATTTAATTGCCACAGTCGTTTCTTCGAGAACACGTCCAGTCGAAGGCAAGCGGTGATCGATCTTCGAATCAATCATTCGAAATTTCAAAAAACGCGGGAATCGTTACGATTTCGCTAAATATTCATCTACTCGCGTCATACCTCGGAAATTTATTGAGTTCCAGCACGTTTACGCAAGCAGATGAAAAGTAACATCCTGGTATATTCGTGCAAAACTTGAACGGTTTATACTCGATGACAGCTCTCGCTCTCAACGTATCGGAATTTAATGTGACGTTAACGTCGAATCCGGTTCTTTGATAATTGAAATTAACACAAACTGCGTCGCATAGAAAGAAATACTTCAGAGGAGGAACGATAATTCGAAAATTTACGTCAAGAACTTACGATTCTTCTCGGCTTTCGTGTACAAAATGACGACACTTTGACAGCAGGAACAGGAGTAAGACGTTATACAGTTACAATATTTCTGAACCGTCGAAGTCGTTCTATAAGGCAGAAAACCAAATCCCTTGGACGTAGGATGTCCTAATATTACATTTAATGATCGTGTGAAACTTGAACTTTTGAAAATACGTCGAACGCAGAGTAAAAGAAACTAACTTTCTTTCACGGTACCTCTCACCCAGTAAACCAGCAAATGCAACCAGAACGAAATCAGGACAGCACACATTCTGGGATTCATGTTCCGAATCGTTCAATCCACTTCAGCACTGTGATACATTCACGTTTTTATTCCGCGGGTAGATCACATCTCTCATAGTTATACTCTGACAAACATCGATGATTGGTGTGTCACTGAACAATACTGTCTCGGGTCGGTGGTTCCTCCACAGGATGTAATTATCGAGATACAATAAAAAAAATATAGCTTTTGAGTGTACGTATTTATTCAATAACACAACGCGACGTTGTACTCTTCGACGAGTTATATCGTTAAACGATACATAATTATAAAAAAATTGGCAATGATTGTCCTAGAATTCTTTCAATAGAAAGAAAATACAATAAATGCAGCAACAGTAACAATAACAGTAGGAAAATAATTGTACTATTAAGCCTTCCGCGTTCGTGACGAACAGAATCTCAGGTTCCCTCAGAAATCAAGTAAATCGTCGTCGTCGTCGTCGTCGTCGTCATAATCATAATCGTCCTCATCCTCATCATCGTCGTCACCTGGCAAAAATTCTACTTGACCTAATCCACCTCCGTCCTCTGGCTTTACCATAGCCAACCCGTTAGAACCGAACCTGATGCAGTCTAATCCGACCTGTGGGACATATGCATTATTCATAAGACACGACGAAAACGACGCTCGTTTCGTACCTTGAACAACGTGAGATCTTGGAACTTCCCCTCCATGTTCACGCACATATGAATGTTCCTGCCCTGAAAATAAATATTATAAAACCGTACGCACGCCCTCACGGCTGGAATTCTTGGGACCGGTACGCAAATCGGTCGAGGATTCTTCCCTGAAACGCGAAACGTTCCCATGCTCAGATTAGTTTTACTATTAATTAATTAATCAACGTACCAGACACGGTTCTCGTGTACAAGACCCTATCGTTCATCATAACTTTCGCTGTGAAGCTGAACTCGTCCGGATCGTATGTCACGTTTACGCAGGCCTTCTGCTTCCACGTATCGAACAAGATTCTGGAGCAACAGCCGCAAACACCCCCGCCGCAGTTGCAAGGACCCTGCCTGGTGGCGGTTACCTGACCGTCGGTGCTCGAGGTAGAATTCGTCACTTGTTTCAATAACTCCTGGAATTTCTGCATAGTCGAGCCCTTCGCGCGCAACAGTGCATCGTTGTTCACGGTTGTTCCTAATTCCCTCTCCGAGATAATGCTTCTTTTGTTGAACGATAATGAACCTTGGGCGCAAAGAACGACCAGAACGAACGACCAACAGGCGATCCTCATTGTCTTTGGTCACGCGAAATCAGTCGTTACGAGGGGACATCTCGTTATAGGATAGTGCTCCTTGTTGAACGTTCGAAACTCGACTGGCCAGTTAACGGATATCTTACTCTGACCTCGTTTCACGGAGAAATTTAGGTTCTCCACAGATTGCTCACCCGCATTTTATCTCCTAATGGATTCCACCAGTAATCCGATTAAGGAGAAGAAACCATTGGGAGATTGAAAGTAAATAACCCGTTATTATTTATCTGCCTACTTTATTTTGTCACACTAGCTTAATTGGTATGTGTATAAACGCTGAGAAAATAATCTCACAGTCTCTATTACATAGTCGTGATTTAACAACTTATAATCCGCAGATACAGTATCTGCATAAATATATATATTTATATATGCACCTCTTGAATTAAATATCATTAACATTAACAAATCTTTTGTTTCCAGAGATGTTTTATAAAATAAATAATGATAATTATCGATCATAGTTTTAATTGTCCGATTTGAAGCTCCTCCTCGGGGGATAACGTAGACGTGTAATTCGCGTAAACCTCGAGATCCTGCTGCTCGAACTCCACTTCGTCGTACACTTCAGTCGCAACGTTTTCGGATAAATTCTGCGGGACACTCTCAATTTGTTGCAGAGCTTCGCCAGGTTTCGACCAAGAGATCCCGTCCAGACCCATTGTCACGCAGTTAAAATGTAGTACTAATATTGGCGAGCTGACGATTTGCGTTTCGAAGTCGATGCACGCGTGTAAATTCTTGTCGATGGTATGGATGTCGAAGAATCGAACGCAGAAAGTTATGAAGGGCAAATAAGGGAATGGGAGACATAAGGGTGGCGGATTTTTAGCTGCAACCATTGTAAAACGACTTATGATGTACGAGGTATTTAGTAGACGAACAAATTTAGGAAGAATGCTTACCGGAAATACTGTTGCTGAAGATCTCCCTATTGTTCATAGTTACCATCAACTTAACTCCGAGTTCATCGGACAGGTAAACGAATTTCGCGCATATCATACGTGTGAATTTAATAGCCGTTAAATTAAGACCGGCGCAACAGTTACATTGTAGACCTTCGCAAGAACATGGCAAGCCTCGGTAAGC
Organism: Ceratina calcarata; assembly: GCF_001652005.2. Taxonomy (NCBI): domain Eukaryota; kingdom Metazoa; phylum Arthropoda; class Insecta; order Hymenoptera; family Apidae; genus Ceratina; species Ceratina calcarata. Next base: position 38,012 of record NW_017135881.1, on the reverse strand, counting down.
GATTTTGGAGGTCAAGGGATTTCTACCGAGGTCCTCCAATTCCGCTTTCAAACCCTCCCCGGTTTGTGGATTGTAATATATCGAATTGTACTGCGTTAAATCTGTGTAATCATTATGAAAAAATTTTTTTAAACGGCTCGTCACCTCCGCTCATTAATTATCCCAAGCGATTTAATTGGATTCTAATTATTAAATTACTCGGCGTAATAAGCGAACTTATAAAAATTAATCGTTACCTGTTGGATTCCATTTGCGACGTACCAATGAACCACTACAGATAGTCTGTAACGCGAGTAACAAGAGAAACACGTAGAACAATTTAGGCGACATGGTACCAGTGATCAAGGAGGAGAAAGGTCCGTCGCCGATCGGATCTGGTCGAAGACTGAAATTAGGTTGAGCTGGGACCACGCCACGATAACTATCACGCTCATTAATTATGTATTAACTTTCGGTAGAAAGTAAAATCGGCGGGACCGAAACGACGCGACGCGCGCGATAACACCTGTTTAAACGTGTAAACAAATCATTAGGATGAAATGGTTATTCATGTGAAAACACACGTTTATTTAATATGTTTAATTACACGTTCAATAAATTAAATAAATACATTAAATTACATTCGAGCAAATCGATATGGCAGGCGCCGCTGCTGTGTGAAGGCTTCGCGAGCTACTAGAATTTGTAATTCATTTACGAAGGTGTGAAATGAATAATTCGCTGTCTGTTTTTACTTTGTTCAACCTTAGCGGTCTTTGCTTCATGATCGTTCGATAATTTCTAATTCGAATCTTAGATATTCACTTATTTTACACGTGCTCTGACTATTGCTTTTGTTACCTCACCTTATTATATCCATCTCGATAAAATTCCTTTTAAACATTATCTTTAAACATGGTTCGTTTGATTTTGTTACGCTTATAAATAGATAAAGAAGAAAGAAAGAAGTTATCAGTCTCCATATTTCGTAACGTATCAACGAGTCCATTGATATAATAAAGTTGTTCCACAACGATAAGAATAAAAACCTTTGCCCAAGAGTCGATCGATTTTTTTCGGCAATTCGAAGAAAATCCCATCTCGCGATTCTTCGTTAAATTCTATTAATCTCAAAGTTTCATTTCCTTGCTCTGACGACTGCGACTGCTACGCGAATGCCTGCTCCTAGCCAGAAGTCCGGTAAGACCTAATCCATAATCCGAATCATCCTCGTCCGTTTCATACAATTCTTGATGCTTCTTCACCTTGCCCTTCTTCTTTCCATCGTCGTCGACAAAAGCGCTGATCACAGCGTCTTCTTCTTCATCGTCGTCGTCGTCTAGATCTTCAATTTCACCCTTTTCGTCTTCGTCTTCGTCTTCGTCTTTGTGATTCTCACTCTCGTCGACTTTCTCATCTTCGTCATCATCATCTTCATTATCTTTCTCATCGTCATCATCGTCGCTTAAAAGCTCCTCCTCTTCATCATCGTCGTCATCCAGATCATCTGCCAAAAGATCCTCGTCATCCTCATCATCTTCGATCTTCACCGGTTTCTTCAACGGCTTCTTCTTATTCACCCCATTGTCAATGGCATTGATACTAGTACTCGTGATACTCGGTTTCTTCTTATCCGACACAGTGAACTTCTTCGTTGGCGTTTTCTCCGGTTTCACGACCGAAATTATTTTGTTGGAGGCCTCCGTGACGATTTCTTCAGCTTCGTTGCTGATCGAAGTCGCATCACTCGCTAAGAATTCGTTCTCGGTATCACTTTCTTCCTCCGTATTTGTCAATTCTTCAGCTTGCACGATCTGCTCTTCTGCATTGATGGCGACTACGCCGTCGTCGACAACCGGGTCCAACGGTGCGGGCGTCGGTTTCGTTAGAAGAGGAATGGTGAACTGAAGAAGAGGCGCAGGCGTGGTTACTTTCGGTTTCTTTGTCGTAACTTCGTCCTCGCCGGTTATGGCGTCTAACAAGGCTCCGAAGCCAAGTATATCTTCGTCCTCGTCTTCGTCTTCGTCGTCATCCGACGGATTTGTTACGGAATTAGCTAACGGAGAAGTACCTTCGTCGTCGTCGTCGTCGCTTCCCAGTCCGAAGAAATCGTCATCGTCGTCGTCATCTTCGGAGGCTTCTGCTTCGACAATCGGTAGTGGCTCCGCTGGTCGTAGTTTCAGACCGTCGGGACCAAATCTATAATTTCATAATATATTTCATACATTCTTCAATCTGGAACTGTATATTAATATAAGAATAATATTAATAAACGTAAATCTAGTTACCTAAAGCAGCTGACGCGTAAACTGGCTTCGAGCTCGGTCGATGACTGTAATTCAAGTCCAAGGCATGCTTTGAAATGGTCCTTGTTCTCCCGTTTGATGGAATACACTCTGCCACAGAATTTCGTGAACCCTCCTGGTAACGGGACGCAAACGGGTTTGGGATTCTTTCCTAAAAACCGATAGCGTACGAGTTATTAATCGTCACGATCGAAATGATCCAGGAAACGGGTTCTTTTATGCGTCTATTATAATCTACACAAAACTTTCACTCCGTTCACACCATACAGAGTGGAATTCGATCGCACGCGTTATGAATATATTAAAACTAACGTGGAATTCAGTTCACAACGATAAAAAATATTAGAGAGAAATCGATCTTTTGACATTTGTGAATCGATAAACCACGTCCGTTGGCATCGTGTACGACTATCGGGTGAAAGTCGTATCGCATTTCTGGAAATTTTTAAGGACGAACCACAGGACAATTAACACACTTTTCACGCGTTAGCGTTTTTCGACTGGTCGAAGACTTTCGAAGAATTCTTACGGTGAATACCTAAAGGAAAGAACGCTTACCGCTCACGATGGTGCTGGTTAGAATGTTGTCCCCGAAGCTAAGCTGAACCGCCAGATTGTCTCCCTGCATGTATTGCAAGGACGCGCATCCTGAAACAAAAATGTCCTCGTTGAATCGTTTAGTAATAAGACATTATGCAGTAAGCGTAACATAGCGCGCATGCATCATCTCGTTCCCTCGGCTGTTATGCTTTCTAACGGCCTCGTTCTGTTATGTTTAATTACGTTACACAACGCTCACCCGGTCCCTGTAATTGCACCAGCGGTATATGGAAGTCCCGGCAGCAATTGCATATGTCTTCGTTGCATGTGCAATACCTGTTGACATTGTCCGTCGCCTGTTTCAACGATAACGTCGATATCCCAAGATTACCCTGCTTGGTGCCACCCTTGATTGCCCTTTCTTCAGTTTTTTCATCAAAATCTGTCAATAGCAATTTTCTAAGTAAAGACACTAAGTCTATCTATTTCAAGCAAACTAGACTATAATTTCATCTAATTTTCCCTGAGTTTCTGAGACCTCTAAAAAAAATGACTTCATACTTCGAAATTGTATCCCTCATTAAGTTCAATCCTTCAATAAATGTTTCCTCTTTAGAACAAGCAAGAATTCGTGGGAAATTACTAAATTATAACGTTGACAATGTCATAACTATTAAAAATTGTTACCGATCACTCTGCCGTAAGCGGCGAACGCGACCAAGAGTAGAATCAGCAATAACTCGACCACTGCCGACAACCGCATCCTCGTGCCTGTGCCCTGCAAATGCAAAGTACGATACATTTCACTGAATTCACCTCGCAAATATGCGCAGACACGCGTGGTCACCGTTCGCATCGTGAAAGCTAACAGTTGGCATTCACCATCTTTACAAATCGGCGATTTCTCAAAGAAACGATCTTCCATTGGGACCGACATTCAAAAAGTAATTTTATGAAATATCAAATACCTTCCTTGATTTATAATTAGTGCGATGAATTCCACGACGAGTTGTTAGTCTTTTATAAATGATAAAAATTATATTTTTGGAAATGGTTTTCAAGTTTACTCGCAAAGTCTGCTTAGGAAG
>NW_017135881.1:17553-33904 GCF_001652005.2 Ceratina calcarata | reverse complement strand
CAATGTTCTTTCGACGTGTGATTTCTTTTTAAAAAATGCGTTTCTAAAGTGCATAAACTTTTGGGATTGACTGTATAGCCAAATACATCCTTAACGGAACGCCGACTGTCACGCAGAGTTGGTGGAGAACAATACCACGTGTTCACGCTCGTTAGCAATAAGTTACCCAAAGGTGAAACGCGACTGATCCAATCATTTCGAGCAGCGAGCACGTGGGAGAGAAGACTTTTTTTCTCTCTGAGTTTCGGGCTCGCGATTCCCTGTGTCTACAACCTCTCCGCCCGTCGACCGGTTGACCTAATTCTCGGTCACGGTCAAAGACATCTCTCCAAGAAGTTCACTGCACGAGTGATACTTGGATAACGCGCGGCAGGAAGCACGCGCACGCATCGCGACGATCGCATTTATGGTAAACATTACGTGGTTACGACGCGATGAACGGTGATCGTTACGCGTTGGTATGTCAACGAATGATCGGACTCGACAATTAAAATTAATAATGCAACCAAAGTATAAATTTTATCAATAAAAAGTGGTTTAGAATTGTTGGCATTGCTCCACGCAAAGGATAAATAAATTAAAACCGACGCCAATCGAAAGCTACTTCCGCGAACACGATCCTTTCCATGGAAATTGTTAAACAATGTAAAAGAAACGATATTTGACAGCAGCGAAAAATCAGTTTTGTCACTGACCTGTGCGATAGAGAAAAGAATTCCAGTTGAGAAAATTTCGTTTGTGAAAGATGGTCTCTCGTCTCTCTTCTTGCACCCTTCGGCTCTTTTTTCCGGCTCTTCGTCTTACGGAGGCCAATGTCTAACTGAAGATGCCGCCCAACTCCCCCCAAGGTTTCTTTAAAAGTCGGTCATGCCCACCACCACCTGCCTCTCGGCGGCGACTACGATTATTAAGCATTCTAATACGCTCTAGGTAAATAAGACAATCGCGCACCCCACCAGACTGAGGAACACCATCTTGAAATCCTCCCCGGGATAGGGATCTCGTCGTTCCGCCTCGCTCGAAATCAACGGAAGTGGTTTATCGTCTCGCCTTGAACCGGTACCGCAGGGTCAAGTACGTTCGCCAACCGCTACCGGTGTTCGGTCCTCGATGTAAAATTTACTCTTGAACGGTATCGCGGTGACTCATCCTACGCAGGAAAGGTAAGATCTCGAAATCCGAGGAGGAAAACGACTCCCGATTTCTTGTTTGCCGTTACATTTCAAATCCAATAAGTCTGAAGATCGACGACTTAATTAATTTTTGTTACGAACTTGTAAGACAATGTATGTAGGTTTTGCACGTGTTTATAATGAAAGCCTCGATAACGGTCTAATAGCCAGTCCCACTTTACAGCTAATTTCTACGCCATAAAGTTACATCGTCGCGAAGGTGTTTGCGGTGCATCGACAATGAGCGTGCCGGAAATTCTTCATTCACCCGGCGTGCACCACGCTTTTGCGTGCACGTTACAATTAACGCGAGCGTTTTCACTGACCCTTAAACTGTTCATTGACACACGTCGACCCCGTATGCTTTGCAAACATCGAATACCTATTGATAGAATCATTGACTCCCGTAATAATTTTTGGATTTCACAAGAACGATGACGCACATCTGCTTGTCTGATAAAATCCACTGAGTAGCCAGGCAAAAGCGTGTTTCGGTAGTTAAAGGAGGGGCCTTTCTCCGGTTAGTAGGCCGAAGAAAGTAGTGGTCAGGAGTGGTTTACCTTGGTTAATACTTGTTCGACGGGATGAAGGTTCACAATGAAATTCCTGCAACGGAGGGTCGCGACGCGTTGAATAATTATTGTCCTGACGTTGCGTATGCGACCGATGGCGTTTAAGATAAGCGCGCGGTCCTACGGGCTTCTAAACGGTCCGAAGGATGTGGGTCATCAAGGGAAACGAGTTTTTACGTAACGATAATCTGTCCAGATGCTGGGTACCGTTTCGAAACCATAACTCAATCGGGAGCAGCCCAGGAGCTTGTAAACAGGAAAGGAAATCGTGCATCGATCAGACTCTCGACGAGGCAGCTACTCTTTTGCATTCCTTCAACCGTGAAAATAACGATATCGGCGTAAATTGCATAACTACTTCGCGATGCTTCTCGAGAGATGGTGATAACGATCGTTACAAACTGGCGCATTTCGTTGAGTGTCCGAGCGGAACGGAGGCGACCGGATGGCCAGTCGAACGCGCGCTTTTCCTTCCCCTTTCGTTTAATATCGTTTTAGTCGTGCGTCTACGTGACTGATCAGAGAAAGGCGAGGTATAATCGAGGCGCTGCCGATGAAAATCTAATTACTAAGAAACGAGGGAAACGTTTAAAGACGGTCTCGGTAATCTCAACAGTATATTACCGTCATTACGCTCGTCACGATGTAGGCTACAAGAGCGATGACAGAAAAAGCAGATATTATTACAGACTCCACCCAGAGAAACGTGTCCGTCACTTTAAAAAAAATCAGACTCGATAGACGTTCTCTATCCGGGAATTTTCACTTTTACCAAGGTGGAGGGAACGAAATCGTTGGCACGAGGCGATGAAAATTTTCGAAACAAGCGGCGAGAAAAAAAAAGAAATTGCTTTTACTAGCGCGCTCCGAACGGTGTACGGCGGTCATCCGAAAAGAAGAGCACCGGCTTTTTGTCGGAGGGGGCCCCCTGTGTCGCCCAGGCTGGCCGAGTAGAGAAGAGTAGATAGGACAGTCGCGTAAGTTCCCCGTGGTACCAGGTTGCCGAAGGAGGTCACCCGGTCACCCAGATGAGGTTCCTTGCCCGTTGTTACCTCCGCACCTCGGCCAATGGCGTGGCACCTCATCGTCGCCGTGGCCAATCCTGTCGCCAGTTTTCGTGCCGCACGCCAGCCGATCGCCATTCCGAGACCCGCGCCCGGCTTTGTGTCCAGATTTAAGCTTCTTCCTTGCTGGGCAGGATCTCCAGGCTTCTCCGGCGCAGCGCGAGTCCTTTTTGACAGTTCGGACTTGGTGGTTTCATCCGCGAGTTCTTCAGCATCGCGACTCGTTTCGAAAGACCGCACGAGAGGATCGCACGTGTCAACCCCGGAACGAAGTGACGATGGCCGTCAAGTCGACGATCTTGGTGCTGCTGACCGTCAGCGTCGCCCTGGTGTCCTCCGCCGGATTGCTCGGTGAGCAAATTACGCTCTCGCGCGTAAAACTTCTCTCTCTGGTTTTTGCAGCATCCCTCGGACACGCTAACCAGAGGAGCCCGGCCGGATGTCCGATACGCCGGACACGGAGGGGACCATCGCGTGTTCGATTCGTGACGCGCGGGTAAACAAACGTTCGACGTTCGCATACGAATCGCGGCCCTCTTCGGGGTTGGCTCGATTTCCGACGTGACGCCCCGCGCGCGCGCGCGTGCCGCGATCGCGATTTCTCTTCGACGGGTGTCCGCGTTTCGTTATTCAATTAGTAACTAACCATCTTCATTAATTAGTTCCCGTCCCGTAACGTTAACAAACGAATCACGAATATCGTGGAACGTCGGACGGATAACTTGTCCCAGTAACGCGAGAAAGTCTACGGATAGGCATATGTATATGCACATACGTAATTTCTGAATCATCGACGCGGCACACTTACGTTTAAAAGATTCAATTCGGAATAGGGAATATCCATTGTAGGAAGAAGTTTCGCGAACCCACTATTGGCAATTCAAAACGGTGTCAGACTGGCTGGGTGAAAACTCGGCGACGTTCGAATGGAAATTGCTGACGATTTTTTCGTCGACTTTCGATCGACGACTTTCGTTTCGTTCCAATTTCTCTTCACGAGTTTCTCTCACGCGTCTCTTCTGTATTTTCCCGCGATCAGAGACGCTGCTGTCCTGGGACCTGCCGGACGCCGTGGGCAGATCGTCCGCTCCGCAATCCCAATGCCTCTGCCAAACGTCCAATTGTCTGTGCTGTGTCGATTTAAATCTGACGGCTACGATCGACCTGGGCGGTCCTGCCTGCATCAACATCAAACAGAAGGACGAGAACGTCTCGTTGAACCTCAGCTACGGGGACAATCCCGTGCACAATGCTACCATCAAGATTGGTGAACGATAATAGAACGATTTCTAGCGAGATTTCATGAAACAACATTCGTAATTCTCGGGCTACGATGTTTTACAGTGGACGCGGCTAACAAGCCGACCTGTATGAACCTCCTGTCGGACTTGGCGCAGATATGCGCGAAATTTGCGTCGATCAAACAAGCGGAAGCCGGTTACGACGGCTGCCTGGTGATAGAGCCCGCATTGCTGGGCACGCCGCAGGCCACTTACCACATGGGATGCTTCAATTTCAATCAGGTGGTGAGACAAGTCGAAGCCACTATGTGAGTACGATCCTAATAACTGTTTTACGATCGGCACCTGCGACGTATCCCATTACACATGACGACTACGTTATCTATGTTTATTCAGTGTCTACTGTCAATCTCTTTATGATTTCATTTCCCCGTAGCATCACGGAGACGACGGAGGCTGCAGAGAATTCCGAGGAAGAGGACGATTCTTTGAATACCGATGAACTGATAGCAGCGGTGTCAGCCAGCGCGGAACAAGGCATAGCTCTCTTCTCTCAATGGCTCGGACTCAACCTGAACCCGAAGTTGAACCTGACTAACAGGAACAACCAGCAGGAAACCGATCAGAAACGAAATAACCAACAGACGACTCCACCTACCAATTCTAGGTCCGCCAGAACTCTCTGGGACCAAGAGGAAAAGAACGACGAACGATTCAAGCAACTGCTCAGCGCGCAAGATAACGTGTTGAAGGGATCGGCGACGATTGGTCAGTCGAACGGGGCTGAAACGACATACGTTTATTCGAAACCACTGGGCTTGTTCGCGTCGGAGAAAAGTTCGGGTCAGAAGAAGGTCGAGGAAGTGAAAATCGACCCTCAGCACCTGGCCGTAATTCCGAGGGAGTCTAGGAGAGGCGGGAGGGCGTACAACATTCACCAACACGTGAACGAGATCTGAAAACGTTCGTTTTCACTCGATTCGATCGACTGAGGATCAAAGTTACGAGTAGTTGTTTTTTTTTATTTAGACTATCTCACACGTAGACTGTACTCTGGTAAACCAGGGCAGATTTGTTACCGTTCCCTTTCCTTTTATATTTCTTTTTTAAATTCTTCTACGTTATCAATCACTGATTTTAATCAATTAAAATGCACCGATGGAAGACTCGTTTTACTCGAGATCTGAGTTCACTCGGTGTAGAACGTCGTTCTCTATTTTAGAGGAGACTAGATACTTTCTTTAGCTCCAACGGAATGATCTCTCGCAATTGTGATCGTTTTTTTCCTTTACTTTCTTTCTGGTCCGGAGAGTCATTAATGGTCACTCAATCGGTACTTACTGTTATGTATTTAAAAGAAAATGATCAGCACAATTAGTGGGAAGAGGGAAAGAGTTATTTCAATCAATCATAAACTCGTTTCCTTTATGCGAATTATTTATTTGTTTTTTTTTTTCGACCCCGCGTAGTAAGTAGGAAACACAACGACACTCTCCAACTAGTTCGTATGCATGCAACATCGAATTGCACTTACATATTTATGATAGAGAAGACATGTATGTGGTCAATTTTATTTTGTTTTAATAAAAAGAGAATCGTACTGTTCAACACGCGTGTATAACGTCGTATCACGCGTTGCGTGTCAATGGATAACTGGATTCTTTTAAATCCTCGCAGAGCATCGAGCAAAATGAATTCATTCGATTAATGATGTATATCGTACACGAAAATTCGGATCGTTGACATGTAACAGGGTAATAATTATGGACAGATGAAATTGATGTAATTGTAGTTTTTGACACGGATTATGGTTAATAAAGCCAAAAAGAAACGGTTCCAAACAGCTCTCGTTTCCTTCAATACACGCATGACTTCTTTATCGAGAGATTAATTCTAACTTAGTTAACGTAGTCGCTTTAATCCCTGAAAGACGAAATAAGTGCTGTCAAAGCGATGGAAGAGGCAGACGTGATGATCGCTATGTTAGAATCAATTTCTCCATTCTTGTCGGTCATGTAATACATCGTTGAACCTTAAACTCTAACTAATCATCGATCGATTACGCTCGTTTCGTTACACCATGAAAAATCGATATAAGAAATATATAATCATATGTATATCACCGTATAGATATATGCATATATATATAACATATATATATGTATATATTTTTTTTCCTTTCATTTTTCTTTAAACTTTATATCAAGTGAGATAGTAAGAAATATAGAGAAATTGTTGCTCTTGAAACGAAATATTACAGATGGACTAGATACTAATAACAAAATTGCATCGGCTTATAAAATAAACGCGTCTCGTTCAATTCGTCAAAATATATTTCTATGTAATTATTATTATACACGTATAATTCTATAGATATGCGTTCCTCCGTTCTTGCGGCATAATTATTCTTCTCGTAATAAAAATATTTTTTGGGCTTCATCTTTGGGCGATCATCGTTTACTCTGCATATGCGTTAAAAAATAATTCGATTCATGCTCGCGACAACGCGCAAATTTTTCGTATCCTGTCTCTCGCGCGAGTCTTGTCTTCGATCAGGCCGTGTCACAGACTGAAGCGTTGCTTTTCCTCTTTTCTCTTTGTCAATTCGTTAATTAACGTGCGTTCGATGTCCCGAGCCTTCCTCTTTACTGTCCGGCGCGATGATTCTCGCGTTTTACAAAAATAAATCGCTGCTTTCCGCTAACTACTAAGTATGGAGGACATTGATTTGTTTTCTTCGATCGTTTCCTTGTCCGTGCTCACGCGGATTGGATTTTAAACATCAAGATCGTTTAAAAAATACATCTCGTATCCGAGAAAATTTCGACAAAAATAGGTAACGCTTTCTGTTTCGTAATGTAAAATTCGGTACGCCAAAAACGTACGAAAGCCACAGCTTTGAACGCTGCGAAAACGCTAATAGCGACTTTGATGATTATTTGAAGAACGGTTAAAAGCTTCATCGATAAATATATGTCGAAACACCGAATAGATATTCGAATATCATAGAATTTATATCATTTTTGATTCGTTTATAGATCCCGTGCTTAGATTTAATTTCGTGACGTTCCCAAACACGTCTTCGATTCGAGCGACGGTACGATCTTCGCTATCACTAAACAAGTAAACTTCCACAGGAATAAACGCGCGTTCAGTTCCTCGTTTCGACATTTTAAACAGCTTAAATTGCCTTATCTCTTCCACTGTTTTATAATCACTCCACTTATAAAACAAGAGTCTACTTCGAATATAGACGAACTTGTCACTGCGCGAGATCCACCTCTGTATGATCAACAAAAACTGGAACGAGACTTTTTCGTATGATATCAAGACATTGATCCTGGACGCGTTAAAATACGGAATGGAAACGTAACGTTCTCGCGGGAAACGCGAATTGGGAAGTGGCCGACAACGATTCACTTGATTTGCTGACGAGGCGCCGGAGCGACGGGTGGTAGCGTCAGGGAGTCCCTCTTTTTCTTGTTCACCCGACGGCCGACGTGCAGAACAACGTCACCGGCTTTCACGGACTTGAACTCGGCGATCGCCTCGGCGTGCGTCATACCATGAAGAGGTTTCGAATTTATCGACAAAATTTCGTCCCCTGGAACAATATAAAGTGTGCCGATTGAGGAATGATTTTATTTTTCTAGCAATGATTGTACCACTTAGACGTGTATTGATCGTAATAATACCTTCTTTGACAGTTCCAAGATCAGCAGCTTGGCCGTTGGGGAAAATCGTCTTGACGTAGATGCCCATATTCCCACGTGGACTGTCCGTACCGCCGACGATACTGAAACCGAGCCCTTTGTGTCCGGGACCCTTCAGGAATCTCGCTGTCAGTATCGTGAATGACGCGCCACCCTTGCCTGGCCTCGGTAGGGTGCAGAATCTCGACTCTTCACCCTCGCCGGCTTCGTCGATGTCTTCGAGTTCGGAGTCGGTATTCAGGCCTTCGTCCGTGTCTTGCGTACCCTGTACAACAATGAACGAAATTCAGTGATCAATGAATACCAGTGATAATTAACACAATTCTCTTCTATACTCACTTGCCAAGTCTTCAACCCGGCACCGGAGGAACTAGGAATGTTGGCGACGCTTCTGCTGTTCAACCGTCTCGTAGTCTTCTTGCCCGGACTTTTTTCAGCCCCCAGACTGGAAGGACCGTCTTCTTTGTTCACGCAGGATCCGGAGCCGTTCGTGTAATTGTTCACCTGCCCGCCTACTTTGAAGTCGGTCGCCCTCTTTCTGGGCGTCACCCTAGGTATATGAATCTCCTCGAACGACGGCTCGGACTGGTTCCTGGACTTCGTATTCTTCTGGAAGTGGATGTTCTCATAGGAATGTTGGTCCCTCGTCTCGGAGTTGCTCCGTGCCAGATGCCTCTCCGCTTGGGGAGTGACCGACGGCGTCAGCTCCGATCTGTGACCCCGTTGATACCGTACGTTCTCGTACGAGTGATCCTGGTGTCGACACGTATCGCGATTCTCGGAATTGCTGCGATGCAACATACCCCTGGGCCTCGAACAGCACCCAGGCGACGAGTTGTTAGCGTAGAGCACGTTCTCGTACGCGTCTTTCTGATCGTGACTGAGAATCGGCGAGTCGTACGCGCTACTGCTTTGCGAGTACGTGAACGTCTTGTTGCTGCTCGTCAACGGACTGCTGCAGTTAGGAGAATTCGGCACGCTGCCCTCGGCGAGGGTCTCGAGGTTGTCGTGGAAAGGATACGGCGGAAGGGAGGCCGGTTCACTGGAATCGTAGTCGTCTTCGAAATTCTGACTATTGGAAGAGGTCAATGGACTCGGGACGTAGAAGTTCGACGCGTTATCCTTTTGCGAGAACACCTCCGTGACACTCAACGCCTTCCTCTTTCGAATACCAGCGTTTATCTTACTAAACTTGCTTCGCAGTACGTGCTGGATGTCGGCGATGCCCTTGGTGGTGCCTAAACGGCAGTCAATTATCGCTCGATATCGTACTCTTAGCGCTTTGCCGCGTTAACAAAAGGGATAATTACCTGGCAACCTCAAGGAGCTAGTTTGCAGTAATTTCTTGGGCGAGTTGCCGTCCTGCAGACTTTTGGCGGCCGGCGAGGACTCCCTGCTAGCTGGACTGGACCTTGCTGCCTGAATAACTCCCTGGGTCGCCCCACCTTGCAACAGTGCCTCCTGAGGCTCCGAGGTCTCCTGCACGGAACACCTTCGTCTCAGTTTTCTCCATCGTTGGCTGATGCTCTTATTCCATAAATTCAGGTCTGAAACGCAGAAGCGTAGGAATCTCGCATGACTACCGGCCACAGGATGCGCTATCTTTCGTGACGAGCGCGGCTGCATCGTTGCTGCTCATTAGGGAAACAGGATGACCAAAAATTGCTTGGTGAAAAAAGAAAAGAAACCGCTTCTATCGTCGGGTTTAACGGCAGGAAACACTTATCTGCTGGCCGCACGAGGTAGGGTGATGTGTTGTTATTTACCGAAGATAATACCGGACCTTCATCGAAAGTACACGGAATACAATGCCCAGACTGTATTAATAAAGATAATCGTTATCAAGCGAACACCCGATCGATCCAGCGTCGTATAAATCTTCGTAAAATTGTCTGTGCCCGTAATGGCTAGACCTTGCGATGATAAAAGACAAAACACAGCTTATCGGATTATTCCCGAAACCCAGATATTTTATTGGGACGATCTTTCATAAACACGGAGTTAAAACATTTTAAATTTCATTGTCGTTACATATTCATTCATTTTAGTATTCAACTGAAATTCGTATTTTCAAACGAAATTAGAATCTTGAGTAGAAAAGAGAAGTAAACATGAATGTAAGAAACGATTCTCCGAGAGACATGACTCATGGAGGATTCATGTACGCCGTCACCGTGTGTATATTCAGAAGCTTAATTACAATTCAATATAGTCTCCATATTGACGGTAGAAGATCCACGTGGCTAGGAAAGATAACGCGGCGAGAGAATCCTGTCCCTTTCACCGTGTTCCATGAAGGGTCGCGACCCCCTCGACTTCCTCTTCCTCCTCGTAGAGCTGCAGCGGGGACGACCTTGACGAAGACACGCGCATAACCACCAGTCGTTTTCTTCAGCGACGGAGGAAACTCGGCGGTCATGAATAATTAATGAGGCCCGATGACGAACATGGTCGCGGGGTCACTGAGCTTACACGTTACGTCGATTCGGCTGATCACGATTGTGCGTCGGTTTTCCGTCACGAGACGACCATCCATGACTGAACTGTGTAACGTGTCACGAGGACGACGGCAACGACAACAAGAGTAATGGAAGGAACGAAACGAGCTGTCGCCGTCGGCGATCGTCGCTGACACACTGGGGCGTCGGTGGCGGCTGCACTCGCCATTATCCGGAGTTGCATGCATCTTGCAAAATGCACACTTTCACTTCTCGACGTATCTGCGGATGAACCCGGCCTCGCGAGACCTTTTTCGTTCCGCGGCTTAAGCCGGACGTCGCTATTGTTTCCATAGATCACGGGACGCGTATCGTTCGACCGTTCGTTGATCGTTCCGTCGTAATGAGCTGCTTGTAAATAGATAAACGTGCAAAGGCGGAACTAAAGGAGATCCATCCCGTCAATCGATGATTCACGTGTCTCTGGTTTGAGTCATCCCGCTCGATTTGCCACAGTGAAAAGCGCGTTATCAAAACCAGTGTTTTTCGTTAAATTTCAGCGTTCGATAGTCTCCTGAGTAAGTGGAGCCGGTATTCATTATCGGTTTCATTGTTACGGAATAACACCCACCCATCGCGAAGCCGGATGGATGTATGTATGTACAGGTATTTCCTCGTGAAAACACGCTCCCAGCTGAGTGGAGCGTTAATTAAAATTTAACAGCATCGGCGAGCTCCATGCAAATCAGTATCGATTGCACTGAAAACCGGAATACATTCCGTGCACTCACAAACGCGAACGAAAAGGCGGTGAAGGACGAAAAAGCGGCGCGGCTTCGTAATCACTGTATTTCGCGCGGTATCATTGTTCGATGTATTGCAACCGGAAACGAAGACTCATCCCCGTGTGTATCAACAGCTCTCATTCATGTATCACAGCATGAACTTCGACAACTTGTATTCCTCCGGATGTACAAGCATTTGCAACTCTAATCGGAGCAGTTCGGCGTAGAAATAAAAGAAACCAAGGATGTACGCCAGCATGCCTCTATCAAGATTATCAGGGAGCCGAAAGATCGGAGAGCGATAAGGGAGGATAAAACCGTAGAACGGAGGAACTTGAGCGGAAACACTGCGAAGACTCGAGCGCGACCGAGGTTCTTACGCGTTTCCTATACCGAGCGACGCTCCCGTGTAGTTCGGGATTTCGAAAACCACCGGGAGTCCACACTGTACGCGGTCTCGACATGAACTGAAAGACTGGAGGTTTACGGTTACCCGTGTGCGTAAAGGCATTACGTGCGTGTGCGTAACAGACCGTGCACACGTGTGCGGCAACTCCTGTACCTGTGCATACAGGGTGACGCGGGAATAAAGTATCGAACGCGCACGTTCGCCCATTCCGTCGTGCGCTTTTTGCCCGATACGAATTCCCCGCATAACTTCACAATGACACGCGACGAATACCTTTTCCCGCGATACGTTTTTGCGCGAACGAAACTTCGTGACCTGTGATCGCGTACGCTTACCACGTGCCGATCGTCTATGACATTTGATCTTTGGCGAATGAGGGTGAACTGCATAATTCGTTTGCGTAAGGAAACCTCCCGAGTATAGGAAATGGAAAATTCGTTTCAACGAAACGCAGCTAGTTAGTTGAAAGTTTTGCTTTTTATCAGAGGAACGTTCGTCGATCCTGTTTCAAAAGGAACACAGCGTACGTTGGCAACTTAAGGAGTTAATGCCTGACAACCGAAACCCGGCAACTATTTTATTTCATATTCCACGCGTTCGCGCTCCAGTTTAATCTCGTGTCCCGCTCGCTTCCTTTCGCGGACGGCGGGCCGTTTAATGAGCGACCGCACGAAAACGTAGATCCGTACTTTTTTCCGTTCACCGTGTGTATGTCACCCGGTCTTAAGTCCGATTGTGTACTGATTGTGGGAACCCTTCACAGCGTGTTAGCGAGCCTCTCTTTCTCTCGTTGCACACACGCCACGTACCCGAAAGCTTGTACTCCGCGCCAGCCGAACGTAACCGTGTGTGTACCTATTAATGTGCATCACGGCTGCGTGCACACCCTACATGCAATTCAACTCGTGCGCCTCATGGCCAGGGCGGGACGCGTTATTTTTTGCAATTGCGAATAAGCGTCCTTTGTGCGGATTCGCACGAAGAGTGGACACACGCGTACTGATGCTATCATCCATCCATAGTGGGGACACGAAATTTATCGAACCTAATCATAGATCTGAATGAATGAATCCTGAGATGAATGGACCAACCCTTGATAAACTTTCAATTCTTCAGATGCTAAAAATATAAATTTTTTAAGAATAAATATTAGCTAACAGCAAGAACTTGAATTACTATTAAACTGATTAAATATTGGGTAGGAAAGTAACAACTGAAATTCAGTTAATCTTATTCGGAAAACATCGCGTGTCACGGTTCAGTAATGTGTGGGCAATCATTCGTGAATTTCACGAAATTATTGTCATAACGGTACGCATGATTTTCTGCGATTCGCGTGGGACGTACACCGTTTTCTGGCGCCAAGTTCCTTTCGTTGTTAGAAGGTGAAAATACGGCGTCCGGTGAACGTCGCCGTTTCAAGGTTTCCAGCATTCAAGAGTCTGCACTGGAAACGATGACCAGCGCCCATCGACCCATTCCCTTGTGACCCAAAACCGAGACAAATATTATATCCACGTGAATATTATTAGAAATGAAGGGGTTTAGGACTCTTTAATGAAAATTCGCTACGAGAACTACATTGATCTCCGACACAATTTTTATAATCAGTAAATGGAAGCCAGGCACGGATCTGAAACGACCTGTAACTAACAGAAGCTATCTAAATAAATTCCACAACAGTTTATTCAAATAGTGATTCAGCCACACGTGTCACCGGCACAATTTTTTCGGGAGACTAATCACAATGTATATGCAGATGTACCCTATGCAAATGGTAACAGTAAAATATGTTACACGGGTTGAGCATACGCGGATACCTATTCAAAGCTTCATTATTAAAAACGGCATGTCGTGCGTGAGGTCAGGCCGAGCCGAGTGAATAGTTCTTCCATTGCTCATTGTGTCTCGAGGGCCTTGCGCGACAACCGCTATCGTTACTTTTAAAGTAGGCGTGTAGAGTGATAGGCATTCTGTTGAAAACTGTGCACCTTTAACATCGCGTCCATTAACAGCCCTCGTTTTACATAACAGAATACGCAGTTTACCGTCGTAGAAAGATCGCGCATTCTTAATTCCAGACGTGAACTGGCAAAATGTAAATGACACTGTCGTTCGATCGGGCTTTCGTTAATCCCTCGCTCGTTTCCCGCTGCGTCAGAAAAACCAGCAGTGATCCGAAAACGATAATTGCTACTAATATTATAAACTACACGATTCAAGATCGCTCGAAGGCATTGAAAATTGGACGGATATTGGATCGGTTAAACTCGTTGCACGAGAACCGACCGAGTCGCATTCTTGCACGAAACGCGACAGATCAGGACCGATCACGTCTATCGCATAAATCAAGTCCACCCATAATGTCAATTAAACGTTTTTCTCTACCGGCGTCGCCCGGCGGCGATTAGAAACCGCAAACCTGTCGAACAGAATATTCTCCTAGCTTTCGGAGCCACTCGACGGTTCTTTAAGGAAGCGGTGGAAGAAGGAGACGTGTACTCGAAGGGAGAGGAAGAGGGTTGAAACGCGGGAGAGAGAAACGAGCGTGGAAAATGCAAAGATAGGCAAGGGAGAAAGGAGAATGGAAACGTGGCACGAAAGAAAGAAAAGGTGTACTTAGGTACACAGTTGGGAACGCGTAGCGTGGTGCCTGCAAGGAATGCGTAAACTGGTAGATCCGTTTTATGAACGAAGAAGGCGCTGATAAAAAACTTGTACCGGGCTTCCGGTTAATTCGCTATAAAAACCGCGAATACGTACTACGCCTCTTATGTAATCTACCTAATAGCTTTATTTATCTCCGTTTCCTTATAAAATAAGGCGAATCTGAACTGATTACGTTTCATCTTAGTATTTATACTTCATGATAAAAAAAAAATGCACATCTGATGCGTTTCAGGCTCTTTTGGCACACGTCAGAATTTATGTTTCTGCATGGAACAAGGACAATGACGTACCATCAGAGCGTTGCTCCGCGCCCATCGTTGATAATAGATATCGCGTGTCACATGTTTGCTGCTTCAGCCTCGTCGTCGTATAAACGGAACGTGTCGGCATGCTACCGAGTCGATGATGCTTGGAAACATAGCCGCGGTTAACTGCTGGCATAATGAGTGTTGACTTGTTCGCTCCCGGCATGTATATTAAGCGTTATCTCTACTGATTCCGATTACTCGTCCTCGATAATGTTAAAGGAGCAAAAGAAAATAGAATGAAGATGATCGGTTGAAACTTAGAACACACGTTACTTGCGTTACTGATAGAACTGATCATCGTTCGAAATAGAATGCATGGAAATCAATTAACTAACGTTGTTACGCAAACGGATGACTTAATTTGTTAGACAGATGTACGTAAGTATATCTTCTAGCGTCGGTCGATCTCTCTAAGTTTATTCGAATTATGCCAAGAGAAAGTTGGAGTCGAACATGCATTTGTAAATGGTTGGAGTAAAGATAAAGCGGTGGACGATAGTCAATTTACGCGGACATTGCGGCACGAGAGACGTGCTGTCTCCGGTACAATGTCACTCGTGCAACGAGTTTTGTCGACACCGTGAATAGTTCGGAACGTGTCCGCGGAATAATCGACTAACTGTATGCAGACAATGGCTGAGGCCACTCGCCACGCATCGTTGACTCCAATTATGCAAGGAGTTCTCAACTTGGCGCCGCTGCCGTGATTACACGGCTATGTCTGTGCATTATCGAGTCTCTACCTCACGAGCCCTGAATCGATCCTATAATCGCCCGTAATTCACTGCTCGTCCACGGCTTCGCGATAACGTATTCGGGCGAAATTGAATAAATCATCGCCCGATATCTCGTCACGAATTCGCGGAGAGCGTTCGAGTTCGAGCAGAAAGAAAATCGACTTAGCATGCAACGCGAATTGTAACAGCGTTTCATCATCGACGATTATTATTCTTGCACGTCGAAAACTGGGAACCATAAAGGTTTTATTCGTGGGTTCCAACGTCGGTTTGAAAGAAGTATCGTTTGCAACGGAGAGATCGCGGCGCACGCTAATGAGAAAGTAACGACGGTCGCGAACCTTAAAAGCTTGGTAATAAAATATCCATTATTCGTGGCTCGCATGTGCGTGTCGCAATGCACCGAAACGGCCGCCATTCGGGATGTACTTTTATGGAAGATCGCTGGATTTCCGACTGGATTTCCTACGCGATTCCATCCACGATCCGGACGAAAATATTCACCGGTAAAAAACCAGCGGATCGATGCCCGCGTCAGGCTTCTACTCGTTTCCAATTTAAAATAATTCCCCCGCCGCTTACGACGATCACGTAGTCCGTGTTCGTACGTGCCTCTAAAACTGTCGACCTCAGCATAATTGACTTAATGGTTATTCAAATGATGCAAAATTAATCCATGAACGTTCAACAATAATCAGATTACGCAACTTTTGACGTTGCGTCTCGTACGATCGATATTTGCATTCAATTACGCACACAAATTAGACATCCATAAATGGAAAGATCTGACCGCGATATTTTACTTATACTAAAAATCTATCGATCAAAGGTGCCAATTATCCATATCGCACAATCCATATAATATCCATTAGCGCACAACAATGACCATAGACAAATCAATGAGATTACTCCCCTTTTTCATGCGGATGTAATTTGTCATAAGTCCGTTGAGTAGCATTAAAGTGAAATTTTATCTGGAGATTTTCGATCGTGTGTATAACTATAGTTGCCAGATACAAGAAAGGTTCTATAAAATTTCCTTCTAACTCAACTCGTTAGGGAATAATTGATGATAAACGAACTAATTTAGGATGTATTGGCTATACAGTCAATTCCAAAAGTTTATGTACTTTAGAAAAACGCATTTCCTATAATTAAAGAGAAATCAGACGTCGGAAGAACAATGCTAATAATAAATAGCTACGTGCTAAAAAGTATAGAAGGAAATATCCAATTAATTAT